>NC_083823.1:38452-89748 GCF_015708825.2 Lethenteron reissneri
CGGACCAAGGTCGAATTTTTTCTTAAAAATTGTTGCAAGAGGTGTGTGATTTGTTGGGTACAAAGAAAATTCGAACTTCACCCTACCATCCCCACTGATGGAATGGTAGAACATTTACACAGAACTCTTACGTCCTTGTTGTGCCAACAAGTCAATGAGGCACAGTCCAACTGAGACCTACACGTTCCGGGGGTTCTTGCAGCCTATAGAATGGCCCCTCATGCCTCTACCGGGTTCTCCCCGTTTTTTAATGTACAGGTGAGAATGTGACCCCCCCCCCCCCCCCCATGGAAGCCCAGTTAAATATTGAGCCGAGCAAGAAGAGAGCCACTGTGCCAGGACATATGAGCCTCACCCTTAAGCGGTTAACGGAAGCTTGGGTGGCATCCTGTGGCAATTCGGCCAAGCGGCAGGCTGCAAATTAAAAACTTGCTGGGCTTAAGGAGTCCGGAAACCCTTGGAAGCCTGGAGAGAGGGCATGGCTGCATTGCCCTCAGGTGCCTCTAGGCACGTCTCCTAAATTACATAGGCCATGGCAGGGCCCTGTGGAGGTAACTGAGGTGAGGAAGCCGCAATGTGTGCGCATTCAGGTTGGTCGCAGGCGTTGGTATGTGCACCCGTCACGACTGAAGCCCTATTTTCCACCTTATGAGGGCTTGTCATCTCCACCATCTGATGGCCGGGTGTTTGATGTGTCCGATGGAGCCGGACATACGGTTACGGATGATGTGCCTCATCGAGGCTCTGTTCCTCCATCTGCAGGATCCCAGGGCCTAACGCTCATGGAACCACCGGTGTTGCCACCCGCTGGCGGATCAGGGTGGACGGGACGACCGCCACCCGCTTCTTCTCTTCATCCATTTTCGTCCCAGGAGGGACTGCACCCATTGGGCCATCATCTCCCGCGATCCAGTGACGAACTGCCTCACACTGGCACACAAGCTGCATTCTTCAACTCCATCTCCCTCTGTGAGGACCCTCTCAGAGGCGTTCCATCCCCTTGGCTGCCACTCCGTTGTTAGTCTTTGATTATCAGCCACCTGCCCTCATAGCCACGTGTCCTGCCCGAGTCCACTTAGGTTTCATAACAGTTTGAGTGATGATAATTGGTTCTTTACCCTTCTATCTGGCAACAAAACTGACACCTTTTTACAAGGAGTCATGTTTGCATAGACCGCAATACCTGCAGTCATAATACAAACAAAAGAGTTATGTTTTTTTGTTTGTATTATGACTGCAGGTATTGCGGTCTATGCAAACATGACTCCTTGTAAAAAGGTGTCAGTTTTGTTGCCAGATAGAAGGGTAAAGAACCAATTATCATATTTTTACTGGCAAATGAGGTTCCCATAGAGTTTGAGTGATGTCTTTAACCCGATTATGTTTTCTAATTTCATGCGCTATTCCAAGCGTGCATCTCTCTATGCTTCTTTGCGCACTTTTTTTTTGTTAAAGGATGTGTTTCTGAACCGATATGTCGGAGCTGGTAGTAGGCACTGAATACATCTTCGTTTTTCAGGCATACTGGCATGCCATAGCGGAGATTTTGTTTGGAGTTACGCAACAGGGAAATTGTATAATATATGTACCTGCGACAACTGTTAAAGGTGGACTGGAATATAAATTATAAAGTAGAGGCAGATTCGAGATTGGAGAGCTTTTGAAAAACTAAATTTGATCATGAAAAGCAACGTACTACATTTGGTATATAAACATGTCAACTCTTATCTCTTACAACTTTGACAGTGCTGTTTGCTACTAACCGCTTTGCATTTTGGGCCTTTGGGCCTGTGTCCAATAGCTGTGTAAAATAAAATAATAAATATATGTATATGAGAGACACGTGTTAGCTTCAGTATGTTTCTCGGTTGTCCCAGCAGCTGTCTGTAGGCTTCTTTATTTAACGTCGTCGTTCCCACGCATTCTGTTTACAATGCCACTAACCACGTACACGAGGGAGCGCCGTGCTTTGCAATTATCGGAACGTGGCATGTTCAATTACCACAATTGAAAACAATTACGTTCAATATCGTTATCGCTCGGAGAACATTGCGGCCACGTTGGTGGGGGGGGGAGCGTGGAAAGGAGCATTGTGGAATGTGCAACCCCCTGTGTTTTGATGCCATATTCCGAGAGTTACGTACAATTTTCCAATGTTATTACTCCCAGACCTATTCCGTGCGCATCCAAGTCTCCTTCAATGCTAGCAGATTACGATTTCCTCTATTTAATCCAGGTTAATGTTTAGCCCCAGGATAATTCCGTACGACCGCTTTAAAAAAATCCCTTTGTCCCTTGGTACCCACACCCCACTCCGCCGCCGACTGGCTCAGCACCACAACCACCACCACCACCACCACCACCACCCCACCACACCACCACCACCACCACCCCCACCACCACCATCCACCACCCACCACCCACCACCACCACCACCCCAACCACCCACCACCACCACCACCCACCACCACCCACAACCACCCACCACCACCATCCACCACCCACCCCCCCCCCACCACCATCCCCACCCACCACCCACCACCACACCACCCACCACCCACCACCACCCCAACCACCACCAACCACCCCCACCCCCCACCACCACCAACCACCACCCCCCCCACCACCACCCACCCACCACAACACCCCCACCACCACCCACACCACCCCCACCCACCCACCCACCACCACCACCACCACCCACAACCACCACACCACCCACCACCACCACCCACCCCCCCCACCACCACCACCACACCACCACCACCACCCCAACCACCCACCACACCACCCCCCACCACCACCACCACAACCACCCACCACCACCCCACCACCACCCCCACCCCACCCACAACCACCCACCACCACCCACCACCACCACCACCACCCACAACCACCCACCACCACCCCCCCACCACCACCACCACCCACCCACAACCACCCCCACCACCCACCACCACCACCCAACCACCCACCACCACCCACCACCACCACACCACACCACCACCACAACCACCCCCCACCACCACCACCAACACCACCACCACCCACCACACACCCCACCACCACCACCCACCCACCCACCAACCACCACCACCCCCACCACCACCCACCACCACCACCCCCACCCCACCACCAACGACCACCACCAACCAAGTAGCGTGATCAACTCGCGCCCGCGAACCTGGCCGTGCGTCACTGGATCCCAGGCAAAACTAAAATGTTCTTGCATATTTTCCTAACACGCACCCTTTTAATTAGATTCTCGCCGCCGTTCGAAAGCCCGTCTTCATTCGTCTGCGACCCGACAAGCTTCGGTGCCAGAGTTTCCACTGCTGCTGCTGTTTTGTTGTTGTCCTCTATCCCGTGTCATTCTCACAATGGAAGGTTGATTTTGATCCTTGTTCAATGAGTGGCGATGCGTTCAGCGGCGAAATGCAATTGTTGAGGTGTGCTAGCCGAGAGAGGGCTTGAGAAGAGAGAGAGAGAGTTCTTGTAGCTTTGCTATTCCACCTCTGTTATATATATGGTCAATGTCCATGACATGTGTTTTTTAATCTTTCACTATCTCACCGTCTCTCGTGGAGTGTCCCATACAGCTGCTCACAAACTGTCGCACCGAACTGCTTCCGTTTATTTTGTTTTCCCATTCCATTTTCCCTTGCGGAAGCGCCTTCGTCACATCTCACTGTGACCCCCACCCCGCCCCGCGCCCCCTTCGGATATGATCCATTATCCCACGCACGCCACCCTCTTCTCATCAGGCCATTGCCCTGATCGGGGGTCGCATTTGGTAGAGACGCACGGAGCGGTGGTGAACCGGCAAGGTGTCACGTGGCCACCGCTGGAGCCAATTCGCCGTGCGTGTCCCACGGAGGGGCGCTGCTATGCGGAGTCCTCAATCTCGTCCATCGGTAGATCAGTTCGTGGATTTGTCTTAATTTATTAGGTTTTTTTTTACGGTTACTGTTTTACGACGCGATTTTTTTATCTAGATGCGGATTGCTCCACCGCGTGCGTAAATGCATGCCCCTGCACGCCGCTGTGTGGGTGGGTGGGATGGGTGAGTGAGGTCGTGTGTGTTGTGTGTGTTGGGATGGGTGGTTGGGTGGTGATGGTGGCTGGTGAATTGAAACGCTGGGTACCCTTATAGCCGTATCACGACCCAGCCAGCACTTTACACGAGGAGTCGAGAGGAGTGAACAAACATTCCATCCTTCCAACCACCATCATCACCACCACCATCATCGTCGCCGGCTGCTGCGCTCGTGCTGATAAGTACCTCCGATTATAATTTGAGCAAAGGCACCGCAGGAAGAGGGCGATTTGAGAGTGCAGAGTGGTGCAGAGTTGAGAGTGCAGAGTGGTGCAGAGTTGAGAGTCTAGAGTGGTGCAGAGTGGTGCAGAGTTGAGAGTGCAGAGTGGTGCAGAGTTGAGAGTGCAGAGTGGTGCAGAGTTGAGAGTGCAGAGTGGTGCAGAGTTGAGAGTGCAGAGTGGTGCAGAGTTGAGAGTGCAGAGTGGTGCAAGAGTTGCGAGTGCAGAGTGTTCATAGTTGAAGTGCGATGGTGCAGAGTTTTAGAGTGCAGTTGCAGAGTGAGTGCAGAAGTGGTGCAGAGTTGAGAGTGAAGAGTGGTGCAGAGTTGAGAGTGCAGAGTGGGGGGTGGTGCGAGTTGAGAGTGCAGATGGTGCAGAGTGAGAGTGCAGAGTGGTAGCAAGAGTTGAGAGTGCAGAGTGGTGCAGAGTTTGAGAGTGCAGAGTGGGCAGAGTATGAAAGTGCAGAGTGGTGCAGCAGTTGAGAGTGCATAGTGGTGCAGCGTTGCAGAGTTGCGAGTGGTTGCCGAGTGAGAGTGCAGAGTGGTGCAGATTTGAGAGTGCAGAGTGGTGCAGAGTTGAGAGTGCAGAGTGGTGCAGAGGTTTGAGAGTGCATAGTGGCTGCACAGAGTTGAGAGTGCAAGAGTGGGTTGCAGAGGTTGAGAGTGCAGGTGGTGAGAGTGACGAGTGCAGCGTGGGTGCAGTGCAGGAAGCTGCTGCTGCCACAACGACGCGCACAAGAGCGGAGAATGTCACGAGGGAGTGAGGAGCTGGGGAGCAGTTAAGTCGTGCAATTTGTATTATTTGAAGACGTCAAAGTTTCAACGTTGTCTAACGAGTTTCGGACGCTGTTTATTTCGTCTACATCGCAAGACACCGGGTAAGGACATTTGTAACTCCACGCTGTCACCACTTGGGGATTTTTTGTTGTCGCTGCTGCTGCTTCGTTCGCCGGTCGTGCGAGGGGCGTTGGGTGTCCAGGAGCTACCGCAGTGAACCACCACCACCCCCCCACAACCACCACCACCCACCCACTACCACCACCCCCCACCACCACCACCACCCACCCACCCGGTCACGGCTCACATCAGTGGTGAGTGATATCCCGAGCTCGTTCTTCCTTACCCCCCCCCCACTCACCTAGCCCCCCATCTCACCCCCTTGCCACTTCACCAGCCCGCGCTAACCGGCGTGGTGAAGTATGGTCGAGCAACCCATCGATCGATAAGGGGTGGGCCTTCGTCCAGCAGTGGACTGACACAAAAGGTTCTAAATTGCGATTCAGTTACGTCAAGTGACGTCCAATTATTTACGCTAAGCATTGTATGTATTTCGAACTTATTTCGCATCGTACGTAGCCAACCGTGCTAATTCATATTGAGTATGAAGATGCCTCCATCGGGGTGAAGGTTACCAAAAGGGTGCCCGTAATCCGGTTCGCAAGCCTCCACGTGTCGGTCGGGTGGGTACCGTTTGAGTTGAAGACGCGCGGTGTCGCAATAGCGGTGACATTGCAATAGGGGAACCCGTCACCGAAGCGAATTCACATTCACATTGTCCCCGCGAATCACCTGTCTCTCCCATCTGTCCACTCGCATCCGTCCGGTCGTAAACCTTCCACACGAACCCCTCTCTCTGCCGCAAGTCTCCACCAGCCCCTCTCGCCCCCCTCGTGCACTTCTCGTCTCCTCCAAACAAACAAACAAAAACCCGCGGTCACCTTCGCTCGCAGGCGCTCAGTCGGTCGTCAAGCTCCTCGCGAGAGGAGCTGCTGCTGCTGCTGGTAAACGGAGCGGCGACACCTGGCGTCTGCCTCCCTGTCCGTCTGCCTCCCTGTCCGTCTGTCTCCCTGCCCGTCTGTCTCTCTGTCCGTCTGTCTCTCTGTCCGTCTGCCTCTCTGTCCGTCTGCCTCTCTGTCCGTCTGCCTCTCTGTCCGTCTGTCTCTCTGTCCGTCTGTCTCTCTGTCCGTCTGTCTCCCCTGTCCATCTGTCTCTCTGTCCGTCTGCCTCTCTGTCCGTCTGCCTCTCTGTCCGTCTGTCTCTCTGTCCGTCTGTCTCCCTGTCCATCTGTCTCTCTGTCCGTCTGTCTCTCTGTCCGTCTGTCTCCCTGTCCATCTGTCTCTCTGTCCATCTGTCTCTCTGTCCATCTGTCTCTCTCTCCGTCTGTCTCTCTGTCCGTCTGTCTCCCTGTCCATCTGTCTCCCTGTCCATCTGTCTCTCTCTCCGTCTGTCTCTCTGTCCGTCTGTCTCCCTGTCCATCTGTCTCCCTGTCCATCTGTCTCTCTCTCCGTCTGTCTCTCTGTCCATCTGTCTCTCTCGGTGTGTGTCCGAGTCGTCGCGCTTTCAGGCGGCGCCCCGAACGCGGCAGCCGTCTGGAACGCTCTTCCTTCTGATATTATGTGAACCGCTGGGAGCTATGGACTTTTAAATCTCGACTGAAAACTCGTTTCTTTAGAACTGTTTTTTTTTGTTATAATTCCCCCCGCACCTCCGATTTAGCACTGTTGGCTACATACGGTGCGAAAGAAGTTCAACATACATCCAACATGCATACATTGTCGCTGTATTATCAGGCAGAGATAGAGAGGGAACGTCAATAGCTGGTGAACTACTGTAGAGCGATCACACTTTCTGTTTGGACTTCCCAGTTCACCCACTCGACTTGTCCCAACGTGACATACTCCAGATTGTGTTGACACATTCCTCAATAACATTGCCCTAGGAGGAGGGAATATCCAATATGCAACGTTTCTTTACAATAAAGGTGTAATTGCTCAATACGTCACTTATGTTTGTATTGCTTACATGTTATTAATATAACATATATTACTAGTTTGTATTGCTCTGCTAGGGATTGTTCATCGATTGAGTCTGTTATTTGTGCACCACTACACGAATACGTTTTCCCGCACCTTTCTTTGTGCTTTGGTTCAACAAACTGCTGCTTCTTTACTTGCCCATTGAGAAAATACATTCACGTTTGCGATTCGTGTTCACAGGAAGATAATGGTCGTGGCCGCGTTGGTGACCGTCGCTTGCGTGATTTGCTGCTATTCCTTGAAGGTGAGAGGCTGTGCTTCCGTCACGGCGATGGTGGTGGGTGGCGGTAGCGATGGGTCCAGGAGCTCAATGGAAATGCCGAGGTCTGCTAGCCACGACGATTGGACTTCATGAGAGCGAGAATAAATGAGATCGAAAGACGGAGGGGTACTCCACAACCCTGGCTGTCGCATGATGTGGCTAGTTGCAATTGCCCGTGAAACGGGTTTACTCTCCAACACATCGGTGTGCTGTACTTGTAGCGAATTGTCACGTTTTGTTTACGTGACAAACCTTACTGATTTGGCTGTGGTCGGGTGGTGGCGGGTTTAACGACACATTTATATATTTATACGCGATCTAACCCAAAAAAAACTCCATTATGTAGAGTTCGTGCAGTGTTTGCTATTCCTCTTCTGTTGACGGAGCCCAGACCGCAGTTGTACACCACGTGGAATCCTGTACTTTTTTCATTTTAATTGCAAATAACATCTGATAGGGATGTAATGGAGAAAAATGACCATTATTACGGCGGCGTGGATGCTCGCACATTTTTGCGAGGACACGTTTTATTTAACCTGCGTTCCGTGCCAATTTTCTTGAAGCAGAACACACGCTGGTATTTGGAGAAATAACATCGGGGCTGTTTAACCCGGGTGTTGTTTTCACTGATGCTGTGTTGTACGGCTGCCCAAAGCGCCAATGGGCGAAGACTTTTTCTTCGTCCTCTTTGTACGCCCCAAAGTGTAAGTCCTCCGCTTGTTGCTTGTTGCGGAGGTGCGCGGCTCAAGGCTGGTGGCCGCTCCGGTTTAATACTGCGAGCGTATTGAACAACAGAGTCGTGGTGAACCCTCCAATCCCGTGGCATTAATCGAAAGCGCGAAGGCCGTGTGTTCCAGCACCACCGTCCAAATGTGCCTCTCGTATTACCTAATTGGATCCAAGTCATTGTGGCAACGCAGCCCTCCTACCACGACACTCTGCACACTATAAACGCCTTTCAGCACGTGAAGGGTGCAAATACCAAATATGCCAATGGTGTGATTTGACGAAAGAACGGGATGTGTAGATGAATCCATCAAAGTTCGGCATTAGTCACGCACACTCCATCCTAACTGGAAACACATTGATTTTCAACACTCTACTTTATTCCAAAATACAAGTGCAATGCATCTTTAAGTTGAATGTATCTACTGTGTAAAATGTATTCATATACCCTCTACTAAAACAAAAAATGTACATCATTCCTACTGAACAAATATGCAAACAATGAACATATACAATGGTTGCAAAGAGTTGATTTAAGCTTTTCCAAAAGGAGACATTAAATAAACCTATTGGCTCATACCTCTGTGGTGTTCTTCCTAGACAGCCCATAACATTTGGTGCAGATGTTGCATAGCAAGGAGATTCAATCTTTGGATTCTCGATAATAATCATAGAGTATCAGGTGTTGGAAAACGCGCTCTCATTTTACAGGATGTGTTAATCCACCAGTGGCGACACCACTGTGCAGGTTTTCGTGGCTGTGATCAGTGCGTTTGCCCGGCACGCTGTCCAATGAATGAATCTGTTCTTCAGCGGATGACTTCACTAAATTCTTAATTTGCTGAACAAAGGTCCCAGCACGTGGAGCGAAACATCGTACATCGTGCCTAACAGCAACGGCAAACAACAACACGCGGCACACGCCGAAATCGCATCATCGGGGAGCTCAATCGGCGGTGGGTTTATGGCAAGAGTTGAAATAACTCCGAGTGTTTCCTATTGGCAGGCGTCTGCCTCTCTGCTGCAAGACACCTTGCAAAGATGGTCAAGCTATGCCAAGGAATGTCAGCAGTCACATGACAGCGAACCGTTACTCTCAGGTGAGTGAGTAAACGACATCGACATGCAACGATCCCTCAAGAGTAATAAGACGTTGGCTGTACTATGCGTGACATTAGCACGGTTGGTTACGTACGGTGCGAAAGAAATTCAATATATATACAAAACATGTGTGGCGTTGCAATTATAAATATATAATAGGCAACGTTTCGGGCAAACTTTTGTCCATTCCCAGAAAACTTGGCTGTTTGCGTATTTTTCCTATTTATAGGCCACAGTGCTTTTGACAAATGTGTTGAGTTGTTGTTGCTATTTGTGCACCATTGCCAACAAAGCAGCAGCAGCAGCACTGCCAAATTATTTGTTAAAGCCAGACACAGATGCTTGGCGCCATTGCACCAACTGCCACAGCAGTGATGTGGAAGTTGAAGAGAGATAAAAACTCATCAAATCTTCATATAGCTGAGTGTGTGTTTGCGTAGTTTTATCTACCAAGCTCAAAGTGCTGTTTCGTTCGAAATTATTGAACAAGACGATACCTTCACGGGAAACTTCTCGGTTGAGGATTTAAAGAGGATCGGGAGAAACCTAATGACGAACACAACCACTGCATACGCATCGATGTCTGTTAATGAATAATTTGAAATTCAATGATTATTGCTTGAGCACGTTTCTTACGATAACTGTGATTCATATTTTCCAGGCGTTTATTGCAACAGGACATTTGACCATTATGCTTGCTGGCCAGACAGCTTGCCAGATACAAAAGTGGCGATACCGTGCCCATCCTACCTGCCTTGGATAGACAAAGGTGAACGCATGGCGCCGTGTGGGTGTTCGCGGCCGCGCAGTGTAGCTCTCCGCTGTGTTGTCGGCTTGTACCACGTGTTGTTCGGCTTGGTGTCCGACGTTTCGCTCCGTGTGCCGGGTTCCTGAAGAATTGTCCAGCACTTGTAGCAAAACGTCACGCATCCTGCCGAACAACGCACGCGGTGCAACCAAAAATTGGCATCGGAGGGCTGCAGAGATAAATGCCCTTAATCTTAAAAATAGAAATGTCCTTGAGCTACAGTGCGTGTTTTTAATTTGTTTGTATGGTTTTAAAATAAATATAACATAGGTTTCGCATTCACCAAAAAACACATGTCTCACCCAAAACGAAGTTTGATAATTGCCAACGTAATTGGGAAATAGGCTGCATAATGTTCACTCGTAAAGCATTAGATGTCTGTGCTTTTTCATTAATGAAATAGAGAAAAGTTCTCGTCTGTACATAATAATGCAATGTTTTTGTTTGTCCCATTGGGCTACAAACTTTCCAAACAAATTTTATCGCGCAAAATATGTTTCACAACAATGCATACCATACGAGTAATGCATCATTATTGCTTTTGTTCGTTGAGTCGGTCCCGTCTCGTGAACAGTGCTCTTGCAAGTAGCATCTAGCAGCTCAGCAGAATGTGTCCTAAGAAGCCCGAATGCTGAAGAGACCCCACTGAAGGTCAAAACTGATCCACAGTTTAGTTTGCGTGTTTAAAAAAAATGCCGCAAATAAGATTGTTCTAGAAAGCCAATAAGCCTATGAACATTAATACATATTTCATTTTTGTGTGGAGAGGCGAAATACGGTCTATTTGACGAAAAACATAGGTTTTTGCAGCCATTATTGTGATTCATAATAAATATTTGGGTTATGCCACGTAACTATTTGCCTGTACAAACAAAAGTGTAGGTTGGGTGGTGGAGGGTCTCAGGACAGAAATTTGGCCAGATCATTACATGGCCTAACTGACAATCAATCATTAAGCCAGGTATATTTAATGAATACATAACCCATAATTCCCCATCAAAACAAATAATTAGTTTGTTTTGTGAAATGCTACTGTTAGTTTTGTCTGTATGTCCCCCCTCTGTTCTAACGTGGGTTTCCTCCGGATTCTCTGGAGTCCTGCCAAAAAAAACTTGGCAGGCCCTTCTGTAACAAATTCTTTAAGACTCAATGAGAACGTACTAATCGTATTAAAAAAAAATTATTGTAATTGTGTTCTGTTTTAGTGGAAGGAGGATACGTTTACAGATATTGCACTCGTGATGGCACCTGGTTAACTCAAGACAACGTGACCGCGGCATGGAGAGACCACAGCGAATGTTTGGATGATGAGAACAATATCTCCACTGAGGTCATGCATACATACATGTACAGAATTGCATTTCCTTCACAATACCCTCCGTTTTGTCTCAAAGGCATTGCCTATTTTAAATGTCAATGATTCACGTCTGCTGTTTCCTTCTAGGGAAAAGAGACGTATCTTCTTCATACCTTACGTCTGGTTTATACCACCGGATACTCGGTCTCCCTCGCCTCCCTCGTGGTGGCTATGGGAATTTTGATCATGTTCAGGTAATAATAATAACAACATATATGTGTACGTATGAATGTGCGTGCCCTGCTATGACGCTACATACCCCGTGTTGAATAACCTGCAGCTCTGACCCGTTAAATGACCGTGTTATGTCAAGTAAATAAGTAAGTAAAGTTACACACATGCATTCAGTTGTAATGCCAACGCGGTACTGAGGTACTGAGTATCGGGATGCTGCCGTCTTACAGTGCACCACAGCTGCAATCTGGATGTCGCCAGGCTCAATTCCATCTACGTACGGTGCGAAAGAAGTTCAACATACATACGTACACGTTGATACTCTGCAGCAAGAGTCTTAACCCCCCTCCCCGCCTCTGTCCACCCAGCAATTTCCCATTGGCTTATTGGACGTATACGGTAATCAACAATGTTCAGGATTAAACACGCAATTGTGCATTCACGCTCGTGGCAAGTGCAATAATAGTTGTCCCAGATGATTCACCTGTTTTCAAACGCTGTTTTCCAGGCGGCTACACTGCACAAGAAACTACATCCACATGAACTTGTTCGCTTCATTCATCCTCAGAGCCATTTCCGTTCTGCTCAAGGACGCTGCTCTCACACACAATTACACAAAACGACCCCAGAACGCCTCCGATTGGCTGGGCTATTTTGGATACGAAGTGAGTGGTGCCGGACACAAAGTAGATACACGTGTTCATGACGTACACGATAAGGCTTTCTTTTTGTGTGTGTGTGTGGAGGGGCACATTTATCGTGTGGGGTGTTTGTGTCTCGCGTGACATTTGCACAGCTGGTAAAAAAAAAACATTAAAGTAGGGGTAAATGTCAACAAATGCTGATGTTAATTCATAGCTAAATGGGGAGTATGAATTCTGGATTTGATCCACAAATACCACTTATATTTCGACACACAATCATTGGTGGATTACTAACAAAGAATTGCTATGCCTTTTGAGAAGAAACCCATGAATGTGGAGCACATGTCCATAACTAGTGAGCCGTGCCTTCTTTTTCACTTGTAACTTTTCACTGGCAATTGATAGCATGCGTGTGAGCAAAGTCTTCTGTCGCCAATAGTTTGTTGCATGTTTGATGGGTTTTTTTTGCCACAGGGGTACACAGGATGCAGAGCTACTCACGTTTTCATGCAATATTGCATTGGCGCCAACTACTTTTGGCTTTTGGTTGAAGGCAGCTACTTACACACCCTGCTGACCATGTGTGTGTTCACCGAAAAGAAACTGATTGCATTTTACGTTCTGCTGGGATGGGGTGAGTGAATGCCTATAACAGAGGTAAACAATAATCGCACTGGTGCCAAGCGGACTTCGACGGTTTTAAAATGCGTCCGCACACACACATCTGTCCATTTTTAAATTCCACGAGCTGGATCAGGGCCTCCCCGCGCGAAGGGCTCACGGGGGAAGTTATCTGACAACACCGCAGGTTTGATGAAGTTGGGGAACACAGACATGGTAGCTTGATGCTGGCCCACCACGTGACCCACCAGCCTGAGCCAAGGTGGTTGCTCTTTCAAGTTCTATTCAGGCTCGTTCCTGTTCAGCTGTTTTTAAAATCTGGCACTTGCTGTAGGAATTACATCTGAGACTAGTTCACGTTACACTGCACTTTTTTGTATACATGCACTGATCTACGGTTGGACGTTGTTTTATTTTCATTTTCAGGTACACCGATTATGTTCATCATACCTTGGATGGTTTCAAAATTGATTTATGAAAACCAAGGGTAAGCTTTGTGCATGTTGTCTTTTTATACACGAACACAACATTTTCAAACGTCTGTCGGTGCGAGCATGCACATAACTACAGGAGGTACGATTCAGCATTGATGTAAGTGGCAGAATGTTGAAAAGCAAACAAGAGAATACATTATCTGAAACTACAAAAGGGCATTTTGAGGTAGTGGAGAGTATAGAGGAGACCGAGATGATGAACATAATTTTGCATATATGGATCTCTGTAAAACGATTAGAGCGAAAAATGGTAAGCGAATAATACAAAGATGTTTCAAGATGACAGAGAGCAATAAAAGCTGTAAAACTAATGTTGATGATTGGCCATTCACAAATGGTCGCCCTTAGGGAGAATGAATGCACCGTCACACATTATAGAGAGGGAGAATATTAAAATTAGTGGAAGAATGTTATGCAGATCTCTGTGGATGAATATTAAAACATTCATCGCAGTGATACGTCCACTCCTCAGATGAAGTGGAAGCTCCAACTGTCACACGTGAAACAAGGGAAAACTCCTGAACCAGATGGTGGAGGCATCACCATCATCACCATCAAAGAACCAGTTGTTGGAACCAATTAGGTGAACCATTTACTACATACTTATGCATAAATGAAAGACATCATTGAATAAAGCCTCAATAATTTTTCTACTTAAAAAAGGATGATACAAATTGACTTGAAGAGCTCCTAAATATAGATGAGGAAAAAATGTTAACCTCAGATTTAGTGATGACAATCATTGTACATTTCAATAGAAGGGGGGGGGGGAGAGGGGATGAACCACAACAGACTCGAGAAGAACTTTACAAAGAAGGCTGCAGAGTGCCGCTCACGATACACGTGTGTAGCAAGTCACGGCAAATTTCCGAAACGTTTGTTGGTGGGACACGGACCGGGATAATTCGAATGAATTGACAAGGCGGACGAGTGAACTTAATAATGAAAGGCGACGCAGCAACGATGCCTGAATTCGAACAGTTTCGTTTCCTCTCCAAAAGTATTTTAATATGAACGAAACGATATCAGGTACACAACACAGAGGATATGAAAAGGTGTTGACACCAGCACAAACACATTACGGATTTACAGTGCAGTGGAAACCTGTCTTAAACCGCACGTTTCAATAAACTGGTTCAATAATATTCTTAGGTTTTTTTCGGTAAAGTCACGTAGATAAAAAAATTTAATTAATAAAAGTTAAATGAAAATAAAATAAAAATCACGACGTTTCGGAGGCAACACAAGCTTCCGTCTTCAGGTGGAACCGTCACAGCACGATAGCTGTACTTGATAGCTGTACTTGATACAGCAGTCGTGCTGTGACGGTTCCACCTAAAGACGGAAGCTTGTGTTGCCTCCGAAACGTCGTGATTTTAATTAAATTTTATTTTATTTAACTTTTATTAATTTTTATTTTATTTTTTTTATCTACGTGACTTTACCGAAAAAACCTAAGAATACGAATCCTTGCAGTCACGAAAGCTTCAAATCTGTTTCAATAATCTCTACAAACCCCTGGTGTCTGCCTAAGCTCTGATAGTCCTGTAGGAGAAAGGAAAATAAACCCGTAAAACAAAGTTTTTCACTCTAAATCCTTTATATGCGTGGCGGCTAGAGTCCTCTCGTCCTCTGGCTTGAGATGGCTGCCACCTATGGGTCAGATGATTGTCTGCCAGTATTAAGCAATTGGTAATTAAATATTTATTTATTTTTCCCTAAACAGTGTAACATTTTGGAAAAAAAATTTCACGAAAATTAATTGTCGCGCACAACGAGTCTGTGTGGAAAATGTCAGCTCGATTGGATCACGGGAAGTGTGTTAAAAAACGACCGAAAGATTTGCACGGTCGTAAGCAAGCAAGCAAGCAAGCACGCAAGCACGCAAGCAAGCAAGCGAACTTAATATAAAGGATAAAAAAAGGGAAGTGAAAATGCCAAAATGCCCTCGTGAATGCTCTTAAGAATCAATGCCCGCTGGAGTAGAGGGAGTGAAGGGGTTCCGTGTTAGTGGTAAGCTTCCTTCCTGCTCCTTAGTTTGGCACTTAGATGCTCCAGAGGGGCAATTTTTGACAATTTATTGGCCCATTCCTCGAGTATTTGCGGGGGAGCATGGCTCTTTCCAGTTGGCTATAATGGTTGTGTTTTGCCATAATAGTGAAAATTTGTAATAATGGTGTGTTGGCCTCCCTGGAAAGGCCTTGATGTTTCAACCCCAGTAAATGTTTAACTGGTGCATAGTACCTGTTGTGACGCATGGATCCAACACTTGCACACGGACAAAGAAAATGGAACAAATGCAGACAAGTGTGCGAATAAGCGTGGAGAGATATGTGCTTGGAATTATATTGAGAGACAGAAAAAAATAATACGTGGATTAAACGGCATATGCAAGCGACACACATATCCTCCTCCTCCTTCCACGCGCTTGTCGCGCTCACGTGGGGGTGTTCCCCTGTCCTTGCCAAACTTCTCCACGCTGCCCTGTCCTGTGCCATCTCTCTCTCTGCTCCTCGGGCCACCGCGGGCCGATCGCACCGCATCGCCCCCCCACCTCCTCTTCTGTCTTCCTCTGCATCTCTTTCCTTCCACTTGCATCACTCGCCACCTTCTGACGCACATAATTTGCCTGCTGTCTCTCCGCATGACCGAACCACATCCAGAGCCCTCTCTCTCTCTCACCTGCTCTGTGATTTCTACCACCGTTAGTCTTCCTCTCGCGTCTTCATTTCTCACGTTGTCCCCCCATACACACATCCCATTGACTGTAAACAAAACAAGGAAGTTGGATTGGGTAGGAGATTTGAATGGCTCGCGGTCGAGACTAAAAACGGAGTGGCGGCCAAAGGAGTGGATGTCCATCGGGATTAACACGGTTGGCCCACGTATGGTGTGAAAGAAGTTCAACATACGTACATACATACAAAGTCATCACCTTATATCCAGGATGAGAACTGCATTTTTACTTCAAGCAATTGTCATGTTATGGAAACACATATATGATGACTGAGTATGATTTAAGGTGATGACGGCGATGATTGACAGTGATGAATGTAAGCGTGGAGAGATATGTGCTTGGAATTATCAGTAGCTTTCTCTCTCTCACCTGAAGACGGTCGCTTGTGTTGCGATCGAAACGTCGTGATCTATTAAGTTTCTATCTACGTGACTTTACCGAAAGAACCAAAGAGAATGTAAATGATGTCTTGTTTTATTTGTGCCAATTAATATCCGTGAAATGAATAACGGTCATCATGCATCAGACATGCGGTGCATGGTAATTGTGTTTATACGGACAATTGCCGTATAAAAGGCTGGTTGTGGCTTTTGAATCGGCATTCGCACATTACAACGCTTTTCTCATTCTCATCTCAAAGGTGTTGGGGAATTAACACGTGGATGGGCATTTGGTGGATTATACGAGGACCGATCCTGTTCTCCATTGTGGTAACTACTACGTGTTGTTTGCATTCATTCACCAAATTATACAACGTGCACCATTGGAACCGCCTTTGCCAGTAGCAAAATATGATAATTGTTTTTTTACCCTTTCATCAACGTGCGTTCTACATCGAATTGTGACTAATTGGGAATGGGACGCAAGCGTAGGTTGATCACCCTGTCGCTGGCCGCCTTTGGGGAGGGTGTATAGTATGAAAGGCCGAAACACCCTAGGAACCAAAGGGTCACTACTGACGATGCGCTCCCCAAATTTCACCAGGCTCACTGTTCATGAACTCTTGGAAGTGCTTGCACAAAGGATAGTAACATCTCATCCTGTGTTCTTTGGAATCTAACGTGCGCAGTCGGTCGCATGTTCCCGACTGTCACATTCCCTCTCTCACCAACCACTGCCATTTTCTGGACACATTCACGGATCCGACTTTTTCATACTCAGTGATGTTCTCTTAATCTCGCGTGCATTCGCTCACTGCTAAAGTCCTCTCGAGCGAAGCATGTTCCCATTGTTCACGCAGTTTGCGCTTTATCTGTTGACACGTGTCAACGTTCACATACCCAACTATTTTCACATATCCGCCTGGACCTCAGTCCCCAGCGAGTCCGATATGCGACATTGGACCGCAGTTACTTTTGTTGTTGTTGTGGTAATATTTGAAATGGCAAACGTTTAAACGGGGGGTGGGGGGGGGAGAGATGTGCCACTGTGTATACAATTGTAACAAAAAAAACATCAAACATACATTAGTGTCTTTGCAGGTGAATTTTATCCTCTTTGTAAAGATCATCAAAATCTTACTCTCCAAGTTGAAGGCACAGCAGTCAAAGTTTTCAAATTACAAGAGCAGGTAAATGGTGCGACTGCTGTGTGTGTGGATATACTACTTCTGTAGATGTGTGAATCTACTTCTGTAGATATGTAAATAGTACACCTGCTGTAGATGTGTGAATCTACGACTGCTGTGGATGTACTACTTCTGTAGATGTGTGAATCTATTTCTGTAGATATATAAATGGTACACCTGCTGTAGATGTGTGAATCTACGACTGCTGTGTGTGTGTGGATGTACTACTTCTGTAAATGTGTGAATCTACTTCTGTAGATATGTAAATGGTACACCTGCTGTAGATGTGTGAATCTACGACTGCTGTGGATGTACTACTTCTGTAGATGTGTGAATCTATTTCTGTAGATATATAAATGGTACACCTGCTGTAGATGTGTGAATCTACGACTGCTGTGTGTGTGTGGATGTACTACTTCTGTAGATGTGTGAATCTACTTCTGTAGATATGTAAATGGTACACCTGCTGTAGATGTGTGAATCTACGACTGCTGTGTGTGTGTGGATGTACTACTTCTGTAGATGTGTGAATCTACTTCTGTAGATATGTAAATGGTACACCTGCTGTAGATGTGTGAATCTACGATTTCTGTGTATGTGTGAATATACGATGTGTGCTCTATAGCATAGCACAAATGTACACATTTTGTTTACCCAACTACTTGATATTAATTTCAATGTTATGATTAGCTAAATGTGTAATTGGAGCTTTTTTAAATGTTCTTTCTGCTCACGGTTTCACTTGATTACAATGCAGCATGGTGCCTCATTTCCAGGATTCATTACATCCACATAAAATAGTATTACTTTGTGCATTGACTGGGTGCCGTGGATAATGGCAATCGTGAATACGAGGAGTTTCACCCCGATTACAAGGCAGGCATCGTCGCGGCTTACAACATGTTAGGAGATGCCCGTCTAGGCTATCCAGCCTTCTTGTGGGGTCATGATCCAAAACAGACCCTCTCTGCCGGGAACAAATTGGGTTTGAAGAAGAACATGATGTCTTGCTGCAACCGTCGGCGCACTGGACTTGCGATCCAGGGGGGCCACGCCGGTTCAAGCTCCCGGCGTGGCAGCTGCTGAAATAATGTGGGGGGGAGGGCAAGTTTCTCAAATCCTCTGCTGCCCCCTCGCCCCCAACTTCTGTCCACCCAGGGGTATACAAGGGTTCACCGCAGCTCGTCGATAGTCAGGTCACGTACGGGGGGGGGGGGTCAAGTGTGAGCACTGCCACCTCTTCCAGGATGTCTCGGCAGCGTGGAAGAGTAGGCCAAAACACCCTCTAGTGGGGCGGTTTGGGGGGCTTTGTAGAGCTCCTTTTAGTGGAGACCCTTCCAGCAGCAGTGGCAGAGAGAAAGCAACTTCCAGTGCTGCGCCTTTATTTTTTAAACCGTCGCGTGTTGCAGACTTGCCCGGTCGACGCTCACCCTGATTCCGCTTCTGGGCATCCACGAGGTTGTGTTCATCTTCCTCGCGGATGAGCATGCCACGGGAAGAACGCGCTACGTCCGCCTGTTCATTCAGCTCTCCTTCAGCTCCATTCAGGTGGGTGTTGTCAAGGTGCTGACGCTGATCTAGACATAGACACCAATTTATTTCTGGAGAAAAAAAAAATTCGCGAAAAACCGCGCAAGCGTCATGTGCCTCTCAGGGTCGGAGTGGTGGCACAGCGGTGAGCGCGCTGCGCCATTCCACCCTCCCGATCACGGCTACCGTCAGTGGCCAGTGAAACCAGAATCGTTCTGCCCTTCCACTCGTCGTGACCTACCCGCGTTGACCAGCGCGGTGAAGTGCGCAACAACAAAAAACCGTGACGATGATGGCGTGCAAGAGGCCTTCATCCATTGGTGGATTTATAATGGCTGGAATGTATTTTATGTTATTTTGTAATCCTATCATCGGGTTATAATTTCACCCAAAACATTGATTTTGTTGTGCGGAAGTGGCTTGGCATGCTGGACCTGAAACTTCTCTGTTTAATTACAGGTGGGGCAGAAGATTATAGCTTGATGACGTGTACAAGACATATATTTAATAGATAGTAGTAAGAATAAATGTTAGAGTGTGTAATGTTTACTCTGCAAGGATACATGCGACTGACTTTCACCTTGGTGAAATACTCATTTCATGCTAAAATAAGGACACCTTTTGGGGACTGTGCCATTTCTATCCCTAAAATCAAATGCAGGAAAAATAAATTGTCTCCAACGTAAAAAGCTTGCCAACTACTTCACATTATGAGCAAGAGGTTAAAAAAACACAGTTAATAATATTGTGAACGTGTTTGTCTTTTTTAGGGCTTTTTTGTAGCGCTCCTGTATTGCTTCTCTAATGGTGAGGTAAGTGATAAAATACAGTGTTGTTAAATGTACAAAAAGCAATATAAAATACTTGCAATAGTCGAGAGTTCTGTGTACACCTATTTTTAAACAAACGAGGTTACAAAAGCCACTTGTGGTTCAGTGTTATATTGACTCACCAGCGGGAAGTACCCGGCGTTGCCCGGGTGAAAAAGATACACACACATCGACCCACACACACACACAAACACATCGACTTACACATTGCCTCATACAAAAAACCCAACACTCTAAAATACAGGGTTGTTAACTACCGACCTTGACAAGTCAAACATTATTTCCCAAAAACGTCGTTACACTAATTTACAAGTCATCAGCAGCAGCAGCACTCAGTGTTAATCCGCTGCTAGATGAAGGCTTTCCCAAGCCGCTACCGCCTCTCACGATCCTGGGATGTAATAATACACCCAACCCAGCGCCTACACTCGAGATGACTCCATTGCTTCGTATCCTCGGTAAACTCCCTCTTTAATGTTGACAATCGGCCATCATTCCATGAAGAGGCATATTTTTTTCCTGCCCAAGTGCTTTTCCCGAGTTTAAATGGTGTCATTACCATGTGTATGTTCTCCAACTTTAAAAAGTGATAGGAAACTAACGTAATATAATGCTTGCTCTCAGAGTAATGATGCCAGTTATTTACCCAAAGGGCTTGGTGTGCCTCGAGACCTTTTTCAGTGCGGTCCTCCAATTGGAATGGTTTGGCCAATTCCTTCAATGAGAGTTTGGCTTCATGTGATGGGGAAACTGGCAAACCCAGAGAAACATCCATCAAACATACAATCTGACCCAAGAAACCTCTATTATGGATGATATTGGTCGCGAAAGCCTCCTACGTGTTAGACTCGACAGGGGGGTGACACCATTGGCATCTCGTTTCCACCTCGTAGCCGATGCTTAACAACCAGGCCCGGATTAAGGTTTCTTGTAGGCCCAAGGCACTTGAGTTTCGTTGAGCCTTCAGCGATTACACTCGACAGTTGATACTGCTGCTGCCCCACGTCGCTACTGTAGTGACTGACTTGGAGACGTAACTTCTTGGAGGAAATTCTTCAATTAAACACCGAGCACACTGTTACACACTCTCTGCTGTTACACAACGCTCCGTCTCTCGCTTAAACGCAACTCTACACTTATTGCTAGCCGACAACACAACGCTAGCCGTCCGAAACTGACGGCGCTGAACTAAGACAGCCAACTACTGCTAGCAGCCCAATTATCCAGTGGACGATGACAGCGACGAAGGCGACAGCAGCAACGAGGGGATCCCACTCCAAACGACAGCCCCGATCCCCTGCTCGGAGTCCCCTTTTATCCTGTTAGCGTGGCCTCACTCCGGCTCGGCCACGCCCCCCTTCTGGAACCTACGAGCGGGATCTCGACTTGTCCCCTCCGTAACCTTTACCCTAGATCCCTCTCGGGTCTGTCACGTGGCCTGCTGTTAGTCAGGGCTGCTTCACTCTGCAGATCCCCTTCCCTGCCAGCAGCCAGCGCTATGCTACGTAGTGACCAATTCTATGTCACGTCACTACGACTACCACCACTGTCACTCGCTAAAGCTGATAACAAACACAAAACTGTCTACGATCAAACATCGGGCAACAACGCCCGTCTTGTCTTCCCTTGCACTGCTCTCTATTGAGAATAAAAGATGGTGCGAAAAAGACCATTTGAAGATATTCTTGCAAATTTTTGAATGAAAGAAAATCTGGAAAAGTTAATCTCCGGCGTGAATTTCTCTCATCTGATAAAAAAAAACGATTAACGTTGACATGACTCTTCGTATATACACTGCCGATCCTTGCTATATTAATACATTTATTCAAGAAGATATCTTGGTTAAATTTTTATCATACATACATGTGTAGTGACGCAGCTCGGAGGCAGTAATACTTGGAGGCACTGATTTTATTGAACAAGCACCATCTGGATAACACACACACCCTACGTGGGTGCACACTATTATTATTAAGACCGTCTACTGTGGGCGGCACTACTTAGAACAGTTGGTTGGCTGTCTGACTAGCAGCGCCCCGGGATGGTGAAGACGGAGACGGCGACGAGGAGATGGTGACGACGAGGACGAGAAGGTGACGACGACGATCTTGAGCAGCACGACAGCCCCGAGCTCCCACTCAGGGCCCCCTCTTACACTCCCGGCGTGGCCTCGCTCCACCCCGGCCACTGGAACCTGCTAGCGGGTTCCCAGGGCTTCGCGATGGGCCCCTTCTGTGACCTTTCCCCTAGAAGTCCCCATCTCGTGTCTGCTAACGCGAGTACTGCCGTACACCGCAGTTACCCTTTTCCGCCAGCAGTCAGCGCTTTACCACTACACATACATACATACGAGCAAAAACACGGGTCAATTTTTTTTCGGAAGTCCTTTAATTTTCGTAGGCGCTATGCACAGCGCCTCCTGTGCCTATTGGATAATACGGCCCTGCTTACAACACTGGTGAGTCTTGGTCATCTTCAGCCCAGGCTCTAAACCTGCTTACCTTTTGAGATATGATGAGATTGAGCACGTGTGGAGTAATTTGGTCTTCGGCACTTTGTCGTAATTATGTTTCCGTGAATGAACGTCAATAATTTTGTCGTAAAATTTCCCCAACAATATCCCGACTATGTTATCAGCATCATGTCAAGAGATGACGTATATATTTTATATTTGCTGCAGAGCAGTGAAAACTTTTGTATTACAGTGGCCCACAGAAGCAAATATCACAAAGCTACCTCTGAAATCCCTTCAAATGACTTCTGGTCCATACAACAGAGGGCAGCGCCTTCCCATTCACTCTGCCTGTGATCGGTTCATTACAAAGCAGTCGAACTGTTATTTTTATTGGCAGATCTGGAATTCAGCCAAATTAAGTGCAGAACCAAATTTGATTTGATAATTTTGAGTATTCCTTGTATGCAATTCGCATACAGATGTAACTTTTTTATATTTTAAATAACATCAAATTAATTTAATTTCTGCAATGTCATTCACCGTGATTATCACCTTCATTGTACAACAAATCTTTAATTCTGCATAATTTCAACACAGCACGCAACTGTAGGAGGCAGTGTGTGCAGAATCTTGGTCTTACTGCAAAGAGAATCACGAACGATCAGACAATGTCAATGCTTTATTGTACCGCACAGCCAAAGCACTTTGCCGTACGCTTACAATTGCACAAACATACTATTAAGTTAAAAAATAATATACTATTTCACAGCAATTACACTAGATAAAAGTTCTACAAATGCACAATGCCATTGTTTTTAGATATATCATAAAACTACACTTTTAACTGTAATAGAGACGGTATTTTGTTGTTGTTAAACATTTAAGTCTGTGTAGGCCGTAAATTAAGGGACAAACGTGAGTTTTATCAGCCTCAACCGTTGCTGTGATGTAACAAAATATTCTGCAGAAATTGGACTCTGCAGTTTTTCCACGGAAATGTCAGCGTCCCCCCCCCAACCACCTCTGTAATGTTTGCATTAACCTGAGGTGATTTTCTCCTTGAGATCAGATAATCTGATAAACATAGCCAAAAATACCAGCTTAATTGTGTTAACCTACATTTTAATTGTGTTAATGACAGCTTGATGTTGCCATGTATCAGTAATATTTCAAAATGTATGGATTGTAAGCACTTACACAATATGGATTATTTTTGCTGAGTATTCGATGCATTTGGTTTGCCCGTGGATGTGTTAATAATATGATTGACAAAATGATAAAGAGATTATGCAGATAGAGCCATCCAATTCAGGACTAATACATTCCCCGTGAGCTACTTATGGTATCTTTCGCTAAACTCGGATAAGTCGCCTCTCCTACTGATGCCTTAACTCACCGATATGATTAAATCCACATTTAGGCTTATCGCATTTGATGTCATGCGTATGTAGGCCATCACCATTTAGGTGACATCCAAATTAAGTGTGCTCTGGTGAAACACTAGGATCCATGGGGAATATATAAAAGCAAACAGTTAATGACACCCAAAAGCCAAAACAACCTCTATCTTGGCAGGTCCAAAGCGAGTTCAAGAAAAAGTTGCATCTCTGGCACGTGAAGTCAAGGAAGGTAAATGAGCTGAAGTGCTCCCAAAGTTCCTTCACCTCCATGAAGAACTTCTCAATGGAAGGTGGCCAATTGTTGTTTGATCGGAGTGGGCTGTACGTTGGTAAGAAGCGCCCGTCCAGGGCAGAGCTCTTGCACAGCAAGGAAGCAAAGCGTCGTGAAGGCATGGGCAGCACCACCACCAACAGTAACCTGAGTGACAGTCAAGCAGTCATCGAAGACACAGTGTGAGATGTAGATCATACCACTTCAGCCCATATGACAAGAGTTCCGTTAAGCTACATCGTGCTGTATGATATGGGGGGGGGGGGGTTCCAATTTGTTGGAATATACAAAAACATATCCCGGAAATGTGGAATTGGATGTTGAAGAGTGTGTCAATATTTATATGAAAATTTAAGGGTTTTTTTTTGTTTTGCTCAGATGACCAATTATAAAATTTCGTGTGATTTATTGCTTATTTAAAGTCTTAATTCTACCTTTGCACTTAAGCGTAAATGTTTGAATTCAAATGTAAATTGCTTTTAATTACTTAATCACATTAATGATGTTGTTCAATTACAGTTAAAACAAGCTGTGTGTATCTAAATACGTATGATCATCACACTCGCTACTGAGCTGGGTTTATTTGCATTGACGTTGGGTTCCCTGTCATCAAATACCAAAGTGTACCATTTACCATGAAATATAAGCGACAGTGCTCGCCGACGCGACTCATGATTGGGCCAATGGTGCGTCACCATCGGAGTCAAACCGCATGAGACAGACGTCCGAATTCCCATTGCGTCCGTTGCTCGTGTTCGTCGCGTCCGTGAGGTGTGTGGAGGTGAAACAAAGACCGTGGTAACGTTACCCTCCGCCTCGCCGCTCCTCCACCGCGAACTCTACTTGTGGCTGTGCAGCTTTTCATATTGGATGAGCCGCAGTATCTCGATGTTGTTTTTAACCCCTGCCACAAATTCTCCCTCGGTGATTTTATCTGCAAACGAGATTTGTGTGTGTGTGTGTGTAAAAGGCGTTTCGAGACGATCTCCTTGAGGAGCCCCCACCACCACGTGATGTTAACTGTGGTGCAGAGTCAACTCAGGACCAACACACACAACGCACTCCTGCTGAAATATGCACGAGCAGTAACAACAACCAGCGCCACTGCATTATTATTTTAAAGCTTTATTACAAGTTGAATTGCCAGGGTTGGGGATTTCACATTTTCTTTTTTGCGAGATTTGGCTTTTTTATGGCTCTGGTGGAAAAAAAAATGTTTTGCCATATGTTAGCCCTTAAGGGTTTTCTTGAAAATATGTGTGTGAAACCTTCTCTCAAACAGCCTGAGCATGGCAAGGATATTGGCATACTTTGCCTGACAGAATGACAACACATTTGTTCCACATATTCTGCACACAGCTTTGTGACAGCTCCTAGTCTCAAAAAGGTGTGAGATTGTGGTATCTGTGTTTTTTGTAGTTGTATTACATCGGCAGCAGAAATGACGAGGCAATTCGACACGGGTTTCATCCTTGTTTGAATTCACCAGTGCAGTACATCCACCATTATTTCATACTTCCACCATTTGTGCGTGGGGTACGTTTTATCCAAATCCTGCTTCCACACAGTGGGGACAAAACCTAGCACTGTTGAGTTGCCTTATGATTCTAAATATATATAAAATAATAATAATAGGCAAAGCTTCAGCCCTTTTGAGCTGGTGGCTATTTTAAGGCTGTGTGCAGATTGCATGCATGAATGGTCATGTCAACATCATAGCATGCAAAACGTGTGTGTGCCCTGTCTTGTTGTCTTGACACGCGTTTTGTGTTATAATGATTGTATCCGGTCTTCTCGTTCAATGCTTAGCCTCTCTGGCTGGCGAGCATACCTCAAAATGTATAGTTTCCATAAAAAAAACCATAATGCCACTTTACTTTTAAAAAATCTACTTTATGGATACATATTCTTAGGTTTTTTCGGTAAAGTCACTTAGGTAAAACATTAAAATTAATAAATTTTAAGAATATGAATCCTTGCAGTCACGAAAGCTTCAAATCTAGAATTTATGGATACAATTTCACGATGATCAGCCTCTTGATACTCACTTGCTGCTCATGACAATGCAGGGCCCAAAACGCCTGAAATGTGACTTGTTAGTAACTGGGAGCAGGCTTTGCACACTTTCTAGTACCTTTATTGTCACAGTCTTCCTACAGTTTCTGGAAATGAGAATGGCATTGGAAGAGCTGGTGTGCTTGCATTCACCCCAGAGTCTCAAAAACCAAATTGCAGGAATAAATCAAATACTGCCCTCCAAATTCGAGGGCCTCAATCTCAATTTTAGTTTGTAAAATCGAATACAATATTGTACTATTTAGATTCAGCCCAATTACAATCCCCAGCTACCAAACTTTTGTAGGTGTAGGTTTTAAGAGAAAAATCGAGATAAACCAAACTTATGTTCTCTAACAAACAAAATATTGGTTTTAACGATAAGCACAGATGTGACTATTTCGTCGAGTTTCAGCGTTCCATCCCTTCTAGAACACAATTTACATTCAGTCAGCACTCACTTATGTCCAGCTATATGTATTAAATGACAAGGTGTATGGATTTAGAAATATCAGAATCTACAGTGATGTTAATCTATAGAATCTACAGCGATGTGAATCTGATGTGCATATATAAAATGTATAGTAATGCGACTACGTAATCTAGAAAAGTGTGACTGTATAACATATATAGCGGTCATCTACGGCGGTGTGATTGTATGGAATCTAATTGGGGAAAAAATGTCCGTTACCCTGAAGTAATTTTCGGTGAAACATCACTCTTACGGGAATAGTAATGGCGATTTAAAGAACATTTAATATTTTAGTTGAGCGCTGAGCATCGTTAAGTGTTGCTCACCGTTTTCCTTTTTGCCAAAAAACTTCCACAGCTTCTCTGTTCGTTTTTCAGGAGAGTTTTCGTCTTCCGGCAAGGTCTTTTGCTCTTGCAGTGGAATCATCTTAAATATCGCCTGAAAACACACACACACACATTTTAAAGTAGAAATACTTTACTCTACCACAGTAGGTGGCTGGACCAAAGCAGCCACAGTAAGATTGATGAAAAATATGTGCGAATTTTGGTGCACATTGTATCATTGTGTATTTTAGTATTCATGTATGTTGAACTGCTTCTTGGTTCTTTCGGTAAAGTCACGTAGAAGGGAAATAATAAAATAATAAAACATTCTAAAATAAAATAATAAAATAAATTTCTTCTTATTTTATTACTTCCCTTCTCCGTGACTTTACCGAAAGAACCAAGAAGATGATTCCCTGCAGTCACGAAAGCTTTAAATCGAAAAATATGTTGAACTTTTTTGTGTTTGTGAATGTTGAACTGCTTTTGCACCGTACGTATCCAACCGTGCTATTATTGTGAGCAGTATAAAAAAATACTCCACAAATACTCCACAAATCTGTCTGTCTGCCTGATGATGCTAGTTGTAATTACTGGCGAAACGTCGTACTCGGATTGTAAATGTTGTGGATTTTCCCTCCAACACACCGGTGTGCTGTACTAGTAACGAATTGGCACGTTCTGTTTACGCGAAAAACCTTCCTAATTGGCTGTGTCGGGTGGTGGCGGGTTTAACGACACATTTATATTTTGCGATCTAACCCAAAAATAACCCTGTATTATGGATTAGAAAAAAGTATTTTGCTGTGTTCTAGTTTTGTCTTAAAATCACTGGTATAATTTTTTAAATACACATATATATGACGGCTACACTCTGTTACGTATCTGTATGTTCCATATCATAATAAATAATTGAAATGTGCTGCGATTTGTCAATCTACTGCTGGATAAACAACTCCAGGGGGTTGTTTGACTATGCCTACATGTGCCTCTATATGTTACACATACGTTAAACATCCCCACGATTGCATCACCCAACATGTACCAAATCGTGTCAAATATTGGAAGCTAAGGAGGTTGGAGGCCCAGTGGCCAAATTAATCGTTACAATATTCACTGGGAACAGAATTTAGGATTTTTTTGTTCAACTATCCTTTGCGATATTATATTCTTGGTTCTTTCGCTAAAGTCACGTCGAAAGGAAATAATAAAATAATACAAATAAAACAATTAAATTCTCACGACGTTTCGATTGCAACACACGCAATCATCATCAGGTGTGAAAACCACAGCAATAAAATTTGAAAAAAGTGGCGGGTTTTTTTTCTTGCTGTGGTTTTCACACCTGATGATGATTGCTTGTGTTGCAATCGAAACGTCGTGAGAATTTTATTGTTTTATTTGTATTATTTTATTATTTCCCTTCTACGTGACTTTACCGAAAGAACCAAGAATATGAATCCCTGCAGTCACGAAAGCTTTAAATCGAAATTCTTTGCGATGTTGTGGCTTTTATATTTACAGGGAACTCTTGGCGCATTACGCTTCTCAGTCGCACTTTCAGATGGGCGAATGCTGAAGTGTCGGCGGCTCTGAGAAGTCGTTTAAAAATCAGGATGGGCAAGGGCCATTAGGTTGTTGTGCTCCCTGCCTCAGGGACTCAGAACTCCATCCCGAGTCACGTCAGGAATACAGGCACCCTCAATTGTAAAACAACCAAAACATATTTGGTTGCATAAGCTTATCCTTGAATTTTATTGAGCATAAAAAAATCTTCGTTTTCTTGGGTCGGTAAAGTCACGTAGAATGGAAATAATAAAATAATAAAATAAAACACAATAAAATAATTCTCACGACGTTTCGGCCACAACGCAAGCAGCCGTCCTCAGGTGGAGAAGAGGTCTGTCTTCTCGACAGGTCTGTCTTCTCGACAGACCTGTTCTCCACCTGAGGATGGCTGCTTGCGTTGTGGCCGAAACGTCGTGAGAATTATTTTATTATGTTTTATTTTTATTATTTTATTATTTCCATTCTACGTGACTTTACCAAAAGAACCAAGAAGATGAATCCCTGCAGTCACGAAAGCTTTAAATCGAAATTTAAAAAAATCTTCGTTATTTTAAAAACATTTTATAAGTGCCCTAGGCGAAATAAGGAACTTACCGTGACTATCTCCAGCACCTCGGCTTTGTTGATGGTTCCGTTTCCATCGATGTCGTACAGAGAGAATGCCCACTCGAGCTTGAGGTCGATCTCGCCCGAGGCGGTGAGATGCAGGGCCACCACGTACTCGCGAAAGTCGAGCGTCCCGTCCCCGTTGGCGTCGAAGGAGCGAAAGACGTGCTGGGCGTACTTGGTGGCGTCTGCGTTTGGGAAGAACTTGGAGTAGATCTGCTCGAAGCGCTCCCTGGAGATCCGGCTGTCCGGAGACTCTTTGAGGAAGGTGCTGTACCAGTCGGCGAGCTCCTGCTCCGAGTAGGCAGTGTTGAGCTTCAGGTCATCGAGCAGCTCCTTCGAAATTGCCGAGCTCCTGTTATTTCCATTTTAAGAGGGGCTTTTTTATGTTGTTGTTGTTGTTCAAATCTATATAATTTTTCACCCCTTGAAAATGTTGCAGTGTTATGATTGTCGGGTGACTGCTACCCCCTTGAGTGTGTGCGGCCACTCGAGGTCAGCTGCTGCCAGACACACGCTCTGTCTCCAGTGCTGCGCCTGGATTTGGTGGATTTTATACCGCAGGTCGATCCGATTAGGATTGCCGGAGATGAATCAGCGGTTTGTCGCTCTATTCCGTTCAGGTAATTAACCGTGTGGACTATAATAGCATTGCGATTTTAATTTGGGTAAGTGACCACGTGGCTGGGCCACCACGGGCAAGCGGCAAAGAGGGCCCAGTTTTACAGCCAACGAGACCGTGCTGCGTAAGCATCATCAGCAACACATTGTGTACGATACGTATAATGGGAGCACGCACAGGGCGGTTGTTAATCCACCGCTAGAGGATGCCGGTTAAGGGTCACCCGAGCAGAGGTCACTGGTCAGTGCAGCTTGGTGACTGGGGGGGGGGTGCAGGATACCGTTGTGGAGTTAGTTTTTTATTCGCGCTGCCCATCTACTGCCCACAATGGCCACTTCGCCTCTTCGATACCGCGGTGATTGCCCGTCGAGGCGCTGTCCAGGCTCAACCCTGATGAGCTTCCGAGGCGCGGCGGCATCGGGCGCACCCTGGGTGATTTGATCGAACGCAAAGTGCGACAGAAGCAATTGCCGTCGCGACTGTTAAGTGCGCATGGCCCGTCTGATGTTTCGTGCATACACGTACGGCCACTTTGTTAATCCACCGCTGGTTGAGGGGGCATCTCCCCGTGCCGTGCAGGTTGCGGTGGTTATTGAAGCAGAGTTCTCTGTGCTGGTTGGCGTGGCTGAAGGAGGAGTGGAGGAGAGATGCGGGAGGGTAGGAACGCAGCACTCTGCTGTAGTGACCTCCGCTGTCCACAAAGCCCTGTACGGTGTACAACAGATAATCTAATGAATGCCAACCTTTTGTCAATCCACTGCTGGATGAAGGCATCTCCATGCAATGTCCGCCGTGGAGGTTATGTAACCATACTTCGTCATGCTGGTAAGTGCGGGTTCGTGGTTGCGATAGCACTCACCGCTGATGTTAACCATGATCCACAATTGAACGTGGTTCAGAGTGCAATGTGCTGACCACTGCACCATCACTCACTTATGTAAAAAAATATGGTACAATGCATTAAAACTTTCTATCGGTTTATAAAATTGCTGGGAACATTTTGTTTTATAATTTGTCAATTTTCCAAAAATGCTTTGACGCATTGACTCATTGATGCATTGACTCATTAACGCATTGCTTTTCAGTGACAATGTTTAACTTTTAAAAATACATTTTCAATTCCACCGCAGGCATCTTAAAACTCTACGATTCACCAAACCCCCCCCCCCCCACACCTTCACAGCCCCCACTCTTCCCCATCGCAATCGCGGATGGCGCCCCTAGTATAATCTCAACAAACCCACAGGCAACCCGCCTGCAGTCAACCCACGGATATCGCCAGCGTTGGTCAAGGTGACGGCTCTTTTGCTATCGGGAATGCACGGAGAAGAGTCAGTCCGGGAGAGTGTGAGCCGATGATTAATGAGCAAGTAGGTCAAGAAGTTCGAGGCAGGGTATCGAGGCAGTGGTTTTAGTTCCAAGCTTTGCATTGCGTCTCTACTTGTCCACGATGTGCGGTGGCGAATGCTCGCTCACTCTGCGACGGTTAAAGAGAGTCAGCTGCCCGGTATGTTTCCAGGCCGTGTTGGTCGGCGTGAACGCATCGGAGAGAGCCGCATGCGGAATAGCGACAAACCCTACGTGTGAGAGTCAATAGAGAATTGCTTTGTGGTGGCATATTGGGTAGTTCAGGCCAAAAACACTGCCCAACATTTAAACACGAGCAAGGCACGTACGTCTCGCGCGGTTGGGTCACCGTCGCGCAAACTGAAATGGCACGGCGAGGTCTGAGCCTGGTTGTGATGAACCCAGGCAAACAAGCGCCATGGCAACACAGCTCGAAGAACAAGTGTGTGATCTGGTCTTTTTTTAAACTGCAGTCCCCTCCTAATGGTGACTTTCTGCGTGCCAGTCATCTGTTAAGGCAATTGCAGGGCTGTACTTTTACCTATGCATGTGCCACGTGTGCTACAGTCAGATTCTTCTCCAGCTTTAGCCACATCCGTATACGTTTTGTTACCATGAACAAATGACGTGGCTTACATGCGCAAATGTAGACTGCATGCACGTACATGTAGACATCAAGCAGCACAGACGCAATACTCTGATCAGAGTTGTGAATAGCGGGATGCTATTTTGATTAAAGCAAGATTAAAAGCAAATTAAATTATGCTGGTCAACCAAAACATCATTTGAACGACACCTTATTGCATATAAAACGCATTAAAGCAATCCCCATGTTTAAACATTCTGATTTATAACACGACTGTATAGTTAGTCAAGTGGATTAATGAACTAAACATTTTATATGGTGTTTTTTTGTGCTTAATTCATCGGGCTCTTTCAAAAACGGTGGCTGACATAAACATAAACGATTTGGAAAAAAAATTGCCAATGCAACATAGCGGGAGAGAAAACATTTCCAAAATAAGTTGGGTACTGGTGCAAGTAAGCTCAGCGTTTTGATTTAATAGGCACATACACAACACATTAGCCCGCTGTTTCTCTACATCGCGAGATGTGGTGGCATTTAGACGTGGTAGAAAAGCACTTATTTGTATAACCCCGGCTCCACTTTCAACCACCCACGACTCCACACACGATAATGTGTGTGGAGTCGTGGGTGGTGCAGTGAATAGCGCACCCTGCTGTACAGCCAGCAACATAAGTTCGCATTGCAACCGTGGCTCATGTCAGTGACGAGTAAAAGCTGAGCCAGTCTTACCCCCCTTCTCCCCTTCACTAAACCGCACTGGTCAGTAGTGGTGAAGTATGGTCAAACCCAATGGTTCTACGTGGTGTGAGGAATCATTCACTTAACAGTGGAATCACAAAGGACTACTATGATTATATCATTTCTGAACCATTTCCACGTTTGTTTCATTCAACTTGTCGATGCAAAATAATGGTGTGGCACTCAGAATCAACATGCAAACCTTTCTGTAAAGTGTAATTTTAAAAGAAAGTGTCCGAGCACTGATTTGCCACGCTATTACTAAGCAGTGGGGTTTTGTTTTTGCATCATCTGTGCAGGGGTCTGGCTAATTGACGTGCAGCGTTGTGGGATGCTATATGAAATTACATTATTAGTAGTAGTAGTATTGCCATTCCCTCACCATCGTGCTGACTATAAACGGGCCAAAGATGTTAACTTAAAAATAATAATAACACCGCGGAAGCAGTGCTACGTTGCGTGCGTGTGTGGAATGCACAGAAAGCACGGACGCTTCAATTATGGTCAATATTTAAAGGGTTTTTTTATGTGCGAAATGTGGCTAAGAGGAAGAATTATGGCGCACCCCTATCTCGCCGAGGATAATAGGAATTGCTGCAAAGGAACAGTACGCCCCGAGGCCAATGCATTATCACGACCAAGTTGCCACGGTGTTATATTTACTGCAGCAGGGTCCCATGTTTGGGTTTTCGAGGCACACCAAGCGGCATTTCCAGAGGCGCTTCTGGAAATGCCATGGTGAGTGGGATGCGTTTTTTTTTTAAATCGAGTCTCCTCCGTATATTTTCTTTACCGAGGCGACGTGCCGTTGCTTGCAGCGTGCTTGGCAGCATGCAGGCAGCTATAGTGCGACACCAAGCCGTGTCAATGGAGCTCATTTAGCCAAAGAACTGGAGCAGTGTATAGGCAATTATGTTTTAACATATACACTGGATTCATGCTCTGACGGTACACGCATCAAATTGTGTGCACGTTCAGATGGATGATTTACTATTCATAAACGTACTCTTTGGTCCTTTCGGTAAAGTCACGTAGGTGAAAAAAATAACTAAATTAAATCACGACGTTTCGGAGGCAACACACGCTTCCGTCATCAGGTGGGACAACCACAGCAAAAAAAATCTATAATTATTCACCCCTGCAGCGACTAGAGGCGCGCCACAATGTAAAACCAACACGACGCTTCTCACATCGAATTGTGCCCCCCCCTCCCCCCCTTGAATCACTGCGATTCGGCAACTCGTCATACAGAAAGCATCGTTCCGTTGTCATTCAATCCACTGCTGGATTGCTGGTCAATGCAGACCGGTGAACGTGGAGCCCAAGATCCGTTCAGACATCACTTCTTCACTGGCATCAGCCGCGCTCGCTGTGCAGTTCTTATATGTTCAGCGTTGCACATGCAACGTGATGCAGATAGCTGCATATATCGCGGGCTGTGCATTCGCTGCTGTGTCGACCAAGAGAAGCATTACAGCTTACACCAGACTCAAGCTAAGCCACCTCCAACTTACTATGCCGTGTCACATCTCACTGCCTGACCATCCTATAGCTCCACTCCGGATCTCCCCCTGGGTATAGACACTTATCCTTTTCCTTATTCCACATTGTTATTCCACAACTCCGTACCACCCTCCCCGCTCCTGCTTTATTGAATGAACACGTGCAGTGTGTCGAACGTATTTGTGTCTGGCACATTGCTTTGTTTACGTACTTTAATGTTTTCCACAATTTATTTAGATTTTAAACTTTCGTGACTGCAGGAATTCATATTCTTTGGTTCTTTCGGTAAAGTCACAAAGATAGAAAAATAAAAATAAAAAATAAAGTGAATAAAATAAAAACAAAAACCACGATGTTTCGATCGCAACATAAGCGGTCGTCATCAGGATAAGGGGGGTTTGCCTCTAAAGGCAAACTGTTTATAAAATCAAGATTACTACTCTTAGGTTTTGTCGGTAAAGTCACGTAGGTAAAAATAATAGAAATAATAGAAATAAAATAATAAATCACGACGTTTCGGAGGCAACACAAGCTTCCTTCATCAGGTGTAAACAGGCACAGCAAAATAACTGTAGTGGGAGTTATTTGTGATGGGGCATTAATATATAGGGTAAGAAGACGAGGGGGGAGGAGCCAAGGGAGACGGGTGCAGGATGTGGGGGGGGGTTAGAGATGGGCGTAGCCCAAGTGTGTCAGCAGCATGTGCGGGGCAGCTGATGTTAATGTGGAGAAACAACGAAGCCGGCAGTGGGTCTCCACCAATCAAAGGGCCGCCAGGCAATCATTGCACCTCGCTCCACACACACCCACACTGCGCTGACGGTGGAGGTTGACAAGAAAACACAAATCAAGTCATGACTCAAAGTGGTTGATGACATCTTTCCAATGATTGCTGAGTTTATAACCATCCTCTCGGTTGAAATGGTGTCTGTACATATGTATGGCTTCATGAACGAATCTTTGTTGATAGCCAGTGGGCTTCTAAAGTACCATCATCTTAGATAAATCAATTTTGCGTGAGCCAGCCGCATTAAAATAATGATCAGCCACGGCAGAAGTATTGGTCCTACCGTGTTTCAAATCTGTCTTATGTTCACGAACACAGTCCGTGACATGTCGTTTAGTTTCCCCAATGTAACTGCTGCCGCAAGTACAGCTTAGTTAGTAGACGCCGGGATATTGCATGTCCGGAATCTTGTCCTTCACAGATGGGATCAGATCACAAATTTTATGTACTGTGTTAAATCGGACCTGGATCTTGTGTTTGTTCATAATTTAGGAAATATGTTTGGTTACCCCTGCTATGTATGGCAAGGTGATGGTTTTGATTGGATCCTCAGATGGCTCCTTCCTCACGGTTGGGGTGATGGCTTTGCGGATTGTGTTGTCAGAATATCCATTCGCCTTGAGAGCTTGGTGTACGTGTTTGAGTTCACTGGTTAGGTGTTCATGGTCGGAGATAAATTGAGCTCTATGGTGTAGCGTTTTGATGAGGGAATTCTTCTGGGATGGATGGTGGTGGAATGGATGGTGGTGGGAATCACCACCACCATGTGTTGCTATCGAAACGTCGTGGTTTTTTTTTTGTATTATTTTTATTCACTTTATTTTGTATCATTATTTTTCTATCTACGTGACTTTATCGAAAGAACCAACTAATAACATTTTATTTCGGTTGTGCTCTCCACAGCGAATCAGAACGCTCGCAGAGCAGTACCCCATATTAGAGAACACCGCACGGAAAGGTGACATTATAGAACTACTCATGAGATTCGATTGGTCATGTGACCCATTTTATCAACAATGCAAGGCGCTCCAATGTTTCGCTGCAACCGAGAAAGGTGCGTTGCATTGAAAACCATTATTATTTAATTCCCAGCGCTCAAATGTATCCAAAATGTAATTAAACACCAAATGTCATATGATGGGGTTTTTTTTTGGGGCAGCCCATGGTGACTATGCGGTGCGGTTTTTGTTGATAGTATTGCACGATTTTCAATTAACGTCTTTCAAGGAATCAATGTTTTCTTTGTCAACCTCGAACTTTACTCAAACGCTAACTTTTGATTTAATGTTAAACCAATAGCTTAAATTACTTTGTCCGCAGCATTTCAACTATAGTAACCAAAAGTCAACATTGCTGACATAGGAATGCAGAGGTGTCGTCTGGATGGATATTGACTAAAAGTACAAATCATGATGAAGTAATGCCTTTGTTTATTCAGGAAAGCCTTACTAAGTGTCTGAACACTTTAAAAGAAAAAAAAATCCCACCCAAGATCAGAACATATATGAATGTCCTCTATATTTAAACGCAAATGCTTGTAGGACGCAGTGAATTAGGAGAAACATCTTAAGAATGATTCTACATAAACCGCCCCAGACATAAAGTAGGGTACGGGGGCTCAGGAGGGGTGGCGGTGGTGGTTCGCGTGCTGTGCTACGAATCCCACAATCTGCGTTTGATTCCCAACCAATTGCAAGTGACATTTGCACCATTCACAGGCCCATCCCTTCACCAACCAGCGTGGTGAAGTATGGTCACTCAGCAATCAATTGACAAAAGGGCTGTAAAGTATGATTATTACATCATAATTATCCATGGTCAGTCCACTGCTCGATGAAGAAGGGCTTTCCAAGCCGCCGCATTATGACCACACTGTATAATAAATAGACACCTCAGTTGTGTTGGAGTCTAGTTTGCGATCTCGCTTCGTCTCTTGTGGGTTCTGTAATCTACGCCGGTGCTGCAAGATAAACACAAAGATCCCCCGTGTAGCCTGTAACAGACTGTTGGGACAAGTGCTGTTCGCGAGCACCTATGAAGGCCGGCACAGCACACAAGGGGGTGAGTGGCCAACACCACGCCCGGCCGCTTTTGTCTCCCTCGTGGCGATGTTTACACACCGCACCTGGTACTTATTTGAGGCTGAGTCGACCTATTGGAGGCCCAGGGCCGGTTCAGATAATCGTCACTGGTGTTGGCTGTGAGCGGTAATCGGTCGCCGGGTTCGTAGCGCAGCATGGCGCTGACCGCTACACCACCGCTGGGGCTGCGCCCAGAATGGCCACGACAAAGCACGTGGAGAGAGGTCCCGGAGGATTCACGTGAACATTGGGAAGAGTTGACAATTGTTGTTTTACCCTTCTATCTGGCAACAAAACTGACATCTTTTTTACAAGGAGTCATGTTTACATAGACCACAATACCTGCAGTCATAATGCAAACAAAAAACATAACTCTGATCATGTGCACTGTCCTTGAAGTTGATTGGTCCACACCCGAGACAGCTTTCCTTAGAGCCTAGTCTCACATGGGTTGGACCAGATGACGCCAAAAGGCATAATCGGGTGTGGACCAATCAACTTCAAGGACAGTGCACATTATCAGAGTTATGTTTTTTGTTTGCATTATGACTGCAGGTATTGTGGTCTATGTAAACATGAACATAAACATGACTCCTTGTAAAATAGGTGTCAGTTTTGTTGCCAGATAGAAGGGTAAAAAACAATTATCATATTTATTACTGGCAAATGAGGTTCCAATTGGGAAGAGTTGTCCCCATTTGAAGCTTTCGTGACTGCAAGAATCTATACCCTCTGGTTCTTTCGGTAAAGTCACGTAGATATAAAAAATAATAAAAGAGAACACGACGTTTCGGTCGCAACACAAGCGTCCGTCTTTAGGTGAGAAAATTATCTGCTGTTGTGGCTTTACATAGGAACGGGAGGGGGGGTGAAAAGGGGTTTTGTCGAGTCGTGGCTGTAGGAGTTTCTCACCTGAAGACGGACGCTTGTGTTGCGACCGAACGTCGTGTTCTCTTTCATTATTATTTTTCTATCTACGTGACTTTACCGAAAGAAGCAGAGAGTAAGAGTTGTCCCGATGGGGCTGGTGTTTTCCGCTGTAAGTAAAGTTAAATTAAAGCCTGACTAAGACTCCGTGTGAACAGCTGTGAGCGGAGTGAAGATGCAAGAGACGACAGCACTGACCATGTGGCCAGGCCAAAGCTACAGAACGGCGCCCGGTACAGGATGTGTATTTATACTGGAGGAATCCGATGAGCTATAAAGCTCTTTCGTGTGTCCAGTAGGGGAGGCGCTCTACGGCTGGGAACAGGAGGGCGCCAACTTGCCAGGATGTTCTGCGCTGTTCAAATTAATTTTGCACATAGTCACTTTAAGATGTTTTCTTGTTCATGTTTTTTTGTTTGTTGCAGTTGCACCCGATTCAAGAGCCGAATGGCTCACAGGGCCATACCTAATAAATGAACTTGAAATGTTGATTAATCAGATAGGCGGCACTCAAGAGGCGGCGGTATTCATCTTATTTGCGAGGCTGACCCAGGTCACAGGCATGAGTGGGACCTACATTACCGAGTAAATCAACAACAAATGTGTGGCAATTAAACAAATATATTATCGTCGGCGAAGGTCAACCCACTGTTGGATCAAGGCCGAACTCAGCCGTTGCCTTCCCTGCGCCGATGTGCATTGTGCCTGTGTGTGTGTGCATGCCTGCCCGAAGCTGCATGCGTTGGGGGAGCGGTCGTGTAGTGGTTAGCGCGCTGCGCTATGAACCCGGCTCACGGACAACATCAGTGACGAATATCTGAACCGGTCCTTAGGCCTCTCCTAGGTCAACTCAGCCTCAAATGAGTACCTGGTGCGGTATGTAAATATCGCCACTAGGAAGACAAAGGCGGTCGGGCGTGGTGCTGGCCACCCACCCCCTCGTGTACCGTTCTGGCCTTCATAGGTGCTACTCGCTAACAGCACTTAGCCCTACAGTCTGTTCAAGGCTATACGGGAGATCTTTGCTTGTTTGTTGCTCTAAGCAGCACAGCTACCAGAGGTGTGCAAATTATCGTTGCGAAGCGGGCTCTGTGTCGAGAGAGGGCGAAGAGAGAGGCCGAAGAGACAAACACAGGGAGAGATGGAGAAACACAGAGTGGCATCGACAAGACACGATGGCTGGCAGCCCCGAAGTACGCAGTCGGGGTCTCGTATATGTGTACCCTGACTTCATAGTTTGTGATCAAACGCAGACTCATTGATGCAACAAAGACATTACGATGTTGTTTTTATTTAATTATTGCATCAACGTTGGCGCGTAGCCACTGCACGTAAACGAGCCATTATAATCTCGAGGTACACAATCCCCCTTGACGGTGACCCAATTTATACACACCACAACCCCGCACATTCCGTCTCCTCCTCTAATTACATTATTCTCGCGCCCCACCTCACCCCATCATCCTTCCTGATTAATCCCACGCCTCCCCTCAAGTCTCACTTCATCAATACGCCGGTCCCTTTCGATGATGTGCACGTCTTCTTCGAACGCTGGGGAGCCGGAAAAGCCCTCTGTACCAGCGTGGACGGCACCCTCGTGTTCATCTTCTGAAGTGCTCGCTCGTCACCGTGGCGTGCGCGATGACCACCACCACCACGTGGCTTTTCTTTCGTGTTGTGCGCGGTGCTTTTAGCGCCACAGCGCGTGGATTTGTAGCGTTTATTTTCATTTGTTTGCTGGTGACTTTGTGTATTTCATATCGAAATCGTCTCCAGTGCTGTTGCTGCTGGCGGCAATAAAAGTTGTTTAAAAGTCAAAAGTCTCGCTGCTCCACTAGTGCGCTCCACACACAAACCCTTCCATTCCACCCCCCACCTCTCTCTTTGCTCCACGTGAGCTCAAACTACTTTTGAATGCATAAGGGTGGATTTAACCTTTTTCAAAGAGCGCATTTAAAAAAAAAAACTTAAGATATTTAACGTACGTACATTATTGAATTCTGTAATTGTATTATGCAATGCACATAGTACAATATTGTGCTCTAAGGGACCGTGTTAGCCAGCATCAAATTATGAAAAATAAGAATGGGTTTTTTACCCTTTCTGGCAATACAACAGTTGCGTGAAGACGTTCAAACACCAAATAGACATCTTTTGCAAGGAATAAAGTCTGCATCGATATTGTTCTCATTGAAATATACATTTTATAGTGCTTAAAATGAAACCTCTGCTGAATGGTAAACAAAGGCAGCCAAAGATGTGAAAATACAGTCCTGCAATTACTTGTTCACACCATTTCTGGCTGAAGGGCCTTCCACTATTGGAAAAGGTGGCAGTAACCACGCTTCTACACTATGGGGACCTCATTTGCCAGTAAAAATATGATAATTGGTTTTTTACCCTTCTATCTGGCAACAAAACTGACACCTTTTTGCAAGGAGTCACCCATATGAGACTAGGCTCGAAGGAAAGCTGTCTCGGGTGTGGACCAATCAACTTCAAGGACAGTGCACATTATCAGAGTTATGTTCTTTTGTTTGTATTATGACTGCAGGTATTGCGGTCTATGCAAACATGACTCCTTGCAAAAAGGTGTCAGTTTTGTTGCCAGATAGAAGGGTAAAAAAACCAATTATCAGTAACCACGCTGTACAACCACCACCAGCAGCCACACGGGGCCTGGCAATCAGCCAACCGTGCTGAACCAAATTCGACTGCTGGCTGGACAGAGGGCAGAGTAAATTAAGAAGCATTCCCATTGTGTGAACTGCTGCTGCTGCACTGCTCCATCACCGTCTGGTACGCTGCTGCCAATGCCAAGGACAAGAGCAGACTGCAGCGTATCATCCGCACTGCTGAGAAGGTGATTGGCTGTAATCTACCAACCCTTGAGGACCTGCACACTTTGAGGACCCTGAAGCGAGCGAGGAAGATTGCGGACGATTCCTCGCACCCTGGATACTCTCTGTTCCAGCTACTCCCCTCCGGCAGAAGGCTGCGGTCCATCAAGACCAAAACCTCACGTCATAAAAACAGTTTTTTCCCATCTGCTGTTGGCCTCCTGAACAAGGCCAAGGGCTTAAAATGACTTTTACACTTAAAATGACTGTTACACTTACTATAACATTTTATCTACATAATTACACCTTTCCATACTTACAACGTGTAATCTTATTTGTATTTTTGTATTTTAAGATTGTTTAATAGCGGCTAATTAACATTTTACATTCGCATTTTATAAGGTCTACTTATTCATAATTTTAAAGATTTAGCCCTTTGGTATTACTTATACTTTGTAACGTTAGTATAGTTAGAGTGTATACCTTTTATATAAGTTAAGATTCCTACTTGTTCAATGTATGCACCGTCCAGCCATAGTGAATTCCTTGTTTGTGCAAACTTACATGGCGATTAAAACCGTTTCTGATTCTGATTCTGAACCTGCGACCTCTGGCTAGGGCTGAACGATTTGGGGAAAATATCTGATTGCGATTTTTCTGACAGATATTGCGATTTGATTTGCGATAAAAAAAATTAGGTCAAGCTGCAGTTCAATATTCACTGTGTAATAGATTTTAAACATGTGATGGAACATTACCACATGATACCATCAAATATGAACTGCTCTATGTATTCTAATGCAAGAATGAGAACTTAAAAGATATGAATTGCTTCCAACATGTATTTATTAAAAAAAATTTAAATAGAACAATCAAACATAGAACAATTGTTAAGTTAAATAAATTAATAAAGTTATAATAATCATTAAAAATAAAACAATTCCAATACAAAAGTAATCGGATTTTTCAAATCGCAAAAATCGCAGCCTTTGCGATTTGCTAATCGCATTGTTTCAAATTGCGATTTCGATTTGAAATCGATTACTCGTTCAGCCCCTCCTCTGGCTTGCAAGTCCATTGTTGCTGACCTTTACACCCGTAGCAGCACCGACATCACAAATGCAGTGTTCGACTTTAATCGAAGTAGAATTAATGGATTAAGTAATTAATTAATTTTAGTTGTAACTCTGAATGAAGATAAATGCTGATTTAGACTTAACTATGATTAGCGGGTATAATCTTGTAACTCCGTATGCTGCTGCGCACCAATTCTCAGGAATGGATACTTAGAAGAGATAAGTAACGTTTTTTTACATTTAAGTGTTCATCCTTTGTTACATCTTCAACTACTTGCAGCCACTGCTGTCAGATGATGGGAAATTGCATGAAACGCGTAACAACCCAAATGGCCCCTGGCCACAAGAGGCATAATTGCTTTCTTAAAGTTTTGCAAGAGTTATTTTACAGCAGATTGCTCACATACCTCCTATAATCACCCAGGAAAGTGGTTAACGCTCGTGACGTCACTCCACGTCGACCAGCCCCCCTCATTAATATTCATGAGCAGGTAACGTCCTCCAAATGGACACACCCCTCCTCATTAATAATCATGACACTCAACATCGAACAGCCCCCCTCATTAATAATCATGAGCAGGTGACGTCCTTCAAATGGACACCCCCCTCCATTAATAATAATTATCGGGTGACGTCATTCCCTCCTCGGCGTCAACTCACAACCCTCACTACAAAGGCAGAACCCTCACGTCACGTGATCTCCGTAACGCTCTTGAGACATCAAAGTAAAAAGGACGTCACGATGAACATGGGATTATAACCTTAAAATGTAATAGGTCTGTGTCACTGTGCCCTTATAAACTGCACACGCATTCATACAATGAATATATCACGCCGCGCTCTGCTTTTCGCTTGCAAGTTTCAGATTTACTGCAATACACCCGTCCTTGGACGGGCAAAAGGCTCGTATTGCAGAAAATGGAATTGCATCACAGTCCAGCATCAATTCTCTTAGAGCTGCTTTTTGTGTTTCGTGTCGGTCCTTCCTCCGCACCTCCGATTCGCACGGTTGGCTTCGTATGGATATGTTTTTTTTGCCAGACTCTCGTGACAATTTGGCATTCACATCCATGATCGTCCTTGAGAAAGGCCCATCAGTCAAAATGTCAACGCTTTTAACCAATACAATTCAGTATAATTTGATTTAATTATTAGTGAATGTTTAAGTACGAGCTACATATGCTAAACAAAAATACAACAGTGTATTTGAGGAATGTGTTGAGTTTCGCTGTTAAAAGTTTACACGATTTGCGGAAATCTGAGTCTGGAAATCATGCATTCTGCAGCTTTGCCATGGACTAAGCCAACCATCGTTATTTATTGCCATGTAACATCCACAGGCATTATTGCATAACTCATAATGATAACAGTCTCACCAATCCCAACAAGCCTGCCCCAAGAGGCAATAAAGCATATGGTCTGTCTGTTAGCTTATCACACAAAGCCTCGAAATCTAATCGGGTCTTATGTCTGCCAAAAAGCACACATTGTCTGCTCTAAGTCTCCCCTGTAGCACTATGGTATCTTGCAATGCAACACTGAGGATTATAATACTAATTGCAATGCCCTTCTACCCAGGAAAGCCTCACTAAGCCTTACGACTCTTAGAAAAGAGCCCTTACATTATAATAGTTGACCAATGCCATTGTTGTAGGCATGTCCTGCTTATGGAAGGTGAACACTCGACACAGATCAGTTGATGTGTCATCGCCATCTGCTCGTGATTCAAGTCTTCAAGACCTGGTCTATTCCCAGGCACGCTCCCATCCAAATACTGCAATGATCTACCATGTTTGGCTTCTGAGCCCTGACAATCAACACGTTTAGCATCACTTAGTTTCAGGAATGAAAATCACGTTGGCAAATAAAATTAAAATTCTTGTAGAATGTAATCTATATATATAAAATCGTTCATGTCTGTCTGTCTGTGTGTGTGTGTGTGGACTTTGGCCCATACGCACTTTCATTGGACGGCGGTTGCCCCTGGAAACGGCTAGCCACGCCTTCGCCGCTTTCATTGGACCTGGCAACGGCTAGCCACGCCTTCGCCAAGGGCTGCAGTTTCATTGGACGGCGGTTGCCCCTGCCAACGGCTAGCCACGCCTTCGCCACTTTCATAAGCTCCGTATTTAATTAAATAATAGCCATTACACAGTATTGTTGGAGCGCTAGGGGGGGGGGGAAGGAACGCCACCCGTACCCTGCCTCTTCCAAGCCGACAATTTTAGGCGAGGCCGCAGGCTTTGCACGCTACTAGGCCTCGACACCCACCACGCCACTCTGAGGTAAATTCATCAAAGTTTTTCCTACTCTTCACTACACCCCCACCACAATGTGTGCTATTAATATTACTTTTAAACCCAACGCGCCAACAATCGATTACTTTAATGTTCACTGTACAAATACTCATTAAGCTGGGTGAGCGTACTGCCAGTCTATCATGTACACTGTAGCCTGCTTATTAAGCTCGGTGAGCGTACTGCCACTCTATCATGTACACTCTAGCCTGCTTATGAAGCTGAGTGCGTGTACTGGCAGTCTATAATGTGGACTCTTGCCTGGTTATTATAATCGATTCTTTATATGTTCTTTGTACAAACAGTCATTAAGCTGCTTGAGCGACCCAGTTCGATTCCAACTCACGCCCACCACCGCTGACGATTATTTGAAACGGACCTGGCCCTCCCCTAGGTCCACTCAGCCTCAAAAGCGTAACTGCTGTCGTGTGTGAACATCGTCACTGGGGAGACAAAGGCGGCGGGGCATCGTGGATCCAAGTCCCGGGCGAAGCCGGGTCATGTGTATGTGTGTTTGTGTTTATGTGTATGTCTGTGTGTCTCTATGTATGTGTGTATGTATGTGTATGTATGTGTTTGTGTGTATGTGTGTGTGTATGTATGTGGGTTTTTTTTATGTCTTTATGTGTATGTCTGCGTGTCTCTATGTATGTGTGTATGTACGTGTGTGCATGTGTTTGTGTGTATGTATGTGTGTGTCTATGTATGTGTGTGTCTATGTATGTGTGTGTATGTGTGTGTATGTATGTGTGTTATATGTCTGTCTGTGTCTGCATGTATGTGTGTGTGTATTGTGTATGTGTTTGTGTGCATGTATGTGTGTGTTTGTGTGTATGTGTATGTCTGTGTGTATGTGTTTGTGTGTATGTGTGTGTATGTATGTGTGTGTATGTGTTTGTATGTGTTTGTGTGTTTACGCTCGCATTACACAAATGTGTTGCTGGTCTAAGGCGTTCCTCGCACAGCATTGCCGCTTTATTATTTCAGTCGTTTACTGCCTTACGCACCCTGAAAGTCGTGTGTGTCTGCAGCAAGCGCGTGTATGTGTACCTATGGACGCGCGCAGCGTGTGTTGTGTAGGGGGAACGGTAGTGTAGTGCTTAGCGTGCTGTCTGTGTCTGTGTGTGTCTGTCTGTGTCTGTCTGTGTGTGTCTGCGTGTGTCTGTGTGTGTGTCTGTGTGTGTGCGTGTGTGGTGTGTGGGGAGCGGTAGTGTAGTGCTTAGCGTGCTGTCTGTGTGTCTGTGTGTGTGTGTCTGTCTGTGTCTGTCTGTGTGTGTCTGCGTGTGTCTGTGTGTGTGTCTGTGCGTGTGTGGTGTGTGAGGAGCGGTGGGTGTAGTGCTTAACGCTACGCTGCGCTACCAACCCGGCGAACCCAGTTCCATTCCCGCTCACGGCCACCACCGGTGACGATTATTTGAACCTCCCCTAGGTCCACTCAGCCTCAAACGAGTAACTGGTGTGGCGTATTAACATCGCACTTGGGAGACAAAGGCGGCTGGGCGTGGTAGATCCAAGTCCCGGGCGAAGCCGGGTCATGTGTATGTGTTTATGTGTATGTCTGTGTGTCTGTATGCATGTGTGTATGTATGTGTGTGTATGTGTTTGTGTGTATGTCTGTGTGTGTATGTATGTCGGTTTTGCCGCCGTGGTGGATCCAAGTCCCGGGCGAAGCCGGGTCATGTGTATGTGTGTATGTGTTTATGTGTATGTCTGTGTGTCTGTATGCATGTGTGTATGTATGTGTGTGCATGTGTTTGTGTGTATGTATGTGTGTGTATGTATGTGGGTTTTTTTGTATGTGTTTATGTGTATGTCTGCGTGCCTGTATGTATGTGTGTATGTACGTCTGTGGATGTGTTTGTGTGTATGTATGTGTGTGTCTATGTATGTGTGGTATGTGTTTCTGTGTTTGTATGTGTGTGTATGTATGTGTGTTATGTGTCTGTCTGTGTGTCTGCATGATGTGTGTGTGTTGTGTATGTGTTTGTGTGTGTTTGTGTGTTTACGCTCGCATTACACAAATGTATAATGCGGGTCTAAGGCGTTCCTTACACAGCATTGCCGCTTTATTATTCAGTCGTTTACTGCCGTATGCACCCTGAAAGTCGTGTGTGTCTGCAGCAAGCGCGTGTATGTGTACCTATGGACGCGCGCGCAGTGTTGTTGTAGGGGGAACGGTAGTGTAGTGCTTAGCGTGCTGCCTGTGTCTGTGTGTGTGTGTCTGTGTGTGTGTCTGTGTGGGTGTCTGTGTGTGTGTCCTGTGTGTGGTGCGTGTGTGGTGGTGGGGAGCGGTAGTGTAGTGGTTAGCGTGCTGTCTGTGTGTGTGTTTCTGTCTGTGTGTGTCTGCGTGTGTCTGTGTGTGTGTCTGTGTGTGTGTCTGTGCGTGTGTGGTGTGTGAGGAGCGGTGGGTGTAGTGCTTAACGCTACGCTGCGCTACCAACCCGGCAAACCCAGTTCGATTCCCGCTCACGGCCACCACCGGTGACGATTATTTGAACCTCCCCTAGGTCGACTCTGCCTCAAACGAGTAACTTAACTACTGTAGCGTATTAACATCGCCACTGGGGAGACAAAGGCGGCCGGCCGTGGTAGATACAAGTCCCGGGCGAAGCCGGGTAGTACAGCTAGTCATCATATAACTGCCAGCAGAGAAGACCGATTGGGAAATCCCAGCGTCAGACGGCCCCGCCTTCTGGCCCTGCAAGCAGTGGGTGTGAGTTATCAAACGACAAAGATGTGTTGTGAAAACCATGTTTAAAAAAACCCCCTTTTTGTTTTAACCACGCTTTAATGAAATGTACGCTACTAGTAATGGAAGAACTCCACGACTCCAAGAAATAACGTAAGGGACCATGGTCATTACAGCCAACGTGAGTTAACTGTGGAAATTACCAGACCAAAGCCGAAATATAACATAAAAAAGATTGTTAAAAAATATTTGTATGATATAATATAGTATTGTCATCAGTATGACATAAGTATACCAGTTAAAGTCGATAACACTTGTGAAGTGGGTTAAAATTGAGTTACAAGATTTGAGGATACAACAACACAGAGTGAGTTACTATAAAGCGTGTAAAAAATACAAAAAATAACTATATTTATGCTCACATTGTCTTTGAGCCACCATCGACCTGAGCCCGGGCAAAGACTGCACGGCCAACTCTAGAGAGGGCTTCAGCAGTGACACCAGAGCAATGCCGCTCATCGGCACAGGACTGAGTACTATAGACCGTGTAGCCTGTAACAGACGTAGGGGCAAGTGCTGTTAATGAGTACACTTGTGAAGGCCGGCACGGCACACACGGGGGTGGTGGCCAAGGACCACGCCTGGCCGCCTTTGTCTCTCCCCAGTGACCATGTTTACACACCCCAACGGGAACAAATTTGAGGCCGAGTCGACCTAGGGAGACTCAGGGACCGGTTGAGAAAAATCGTCGCTGATGTTTGTTGGTGGTGCGTGAAGCGGGCAAGGAAACTCCTCGTGGTCGCCGCATTTTGTAGTAGCGCAGCGCGATTAGCCGCTACGCGACCGCCTCCCCTCCACGCACATCGACAACAACCCCAACCCACGCTCCACTCCACTCGCTGCTGCTACTGCAGCTGCTGCCTCTACCGGCGGTGGCCGAGCGAGCAACAGATTCGAGGGAGACTTTTGACCCCGAGCCGTCGACGCCGCTCTCGCAACTCGGAGGCGCATGCGCGTGCGGACACCACCGCAGCCACCACGAGTCGGAACCCACAGCACACGGCGTGGAAACCGCACGGACCTCACTCCTCCTCCTCCCTCCGTCCTCCTCGGAGGAGGAAGAGGAAACACTCCTCCGCCATGCAGGCAGCGGCGAGCGAACCGAGAGGAAGAATCGCGCGTGTGACCAGGATAGAGAGCTTTAGCGCCTCGCACAGGCTGCACAGGTGAGCAGCGGCGTGGACAACGGAACGAAGAGGGACCCGCTTTGCTTGCTTATTGTTGTGGCTGTGTTGGTGGGAGATGGCTGCGTCACACGTGGGTTCGCCTGTTGCGTGTGCGCTCACAGTAACCACGTGTCAGCACGCCTCCTGCTGCTGCTACTGCTGCTGTTGTACGCCTTTAGTGTCGTGTGGCCCAGGCAAGGACGGCGGCGATGTGAGCTGCGCGTTGCGTCGGGGGCATTAAGCGGGCCACGTGTGTGGCGACTGGCAGAGCGGGGGGCTTTAACCAACGCGCGTGCGTCGTGTGGACGGGGGCAGTGAGCGGGGTTGTGAATGTTGTGGATTTTAACACGTAGGAGTGTGGATGTTGGTCTCCAACACGCAAACCCGGGTGAGCCGTGCTCGTAACCAATTGGTACGTCCCTTCTTCTTATCTGTATAAAGGGACATTTGTGAATGTGTGTCTGTTCGAAATGTTCAGCGTACTTCCCGACATGCAGCAAACTTGAACTTGAAATTTGGCATGTGGGTACTTTCCAGACTACACAATGCAAAACGTATAAAAAAATAGACTTTTTTTATTTGGGGGGGGGGTGCGCAATAATGGATATATTTTACACGGCAAGTGAGTGGTGACGTCACATTTGTCATATCACCCGCATGCGGCAGCGTCACGCAGTGTGCCTGCTGACGTCACACACTGTGCCTGCCGACGTCACACAGTGTGGCTGATGACGTCACACAGTGTGCCTGATGACGTCACACAGTGTGCCTGATGACGTCACACAGTGTGCCTGATGACGTCACACAGTGTGCCTGATGACGTCACCCCCCCCACCCTCCGCGTAGGCCGTGTATTAATCCAAGACAAGAATCCAAGTCTCGGGCGAAGCCGGCTAGTAAAGCTAGTTCTCTATCATACGATCCTTATGGCGGAACCCGCGGTGCCAAATAACACAAATCAAAATGTCCGAGGCAATTAAATGTGTGTACTCCACTCCACGACTGGGGTACCAATCAATCCGAAATCAGTGCCACTTCGCACTATCGAAACGCCAAACATCAGCATAACAAAATCCGTTATCGAAAACTTCAACTTTCAATCGTGCATCGTGTACAACTCGTCGAGAGGAGTCGATTGCCGCACCATCAACAGTCTAAAGATGACTGCATCACGGACATTATGCGAGAGCCGAGTACTATGGTACCCCGGCGTATCGCCATAAGGTTAATATGGGGGGGGGGGGGGGGTTAGATCGCGTAATATATAAATGTGTCGTTAAACCCGCCACCACCCGACACAGCCAATTAGTAAGCTTTATCACGAAAACAGACCGTGCCCATTAACGTGACTAGTTCAGCACACACTTTTATATTTACTCGATCTAACCCCGCCCCCCCCCCCAAAACACCACCAAAGTTATTGATGATATTGATGATATTGGTGATATTGATGATATTGGTCGCAACGCCGACGTGGTACAACCGACGGGGTGTTGGCCGTGCCCGCGGTCATGCACTCGCAGCACGCTCTCTGCCGCTCACTGGCCGTGAAGGGTGATGGGAAATAAATAATAGGCGACGTTTTGGGCAAGCGGCCCTTCGTAGCAGAGACCCCCCCCCCCCCTCCTCTGCTATGAATAAAGGATATCGGCGATGATGAATGGCCGTTGCATGAAACGTCGCCTATTTCGCTGTGCACGCCTATCGTGTGTTGTTTTTTTGTATTGTAACTTTATGACGACCCGCCCCTGAAAAAACAAAGAGCTTCATAGCTCATCGGATTTCTCCAGGCTAAAGAAATATTGTGATTATGTGGCCTTCAAGGCAGTGTCATTGACGAACTTGTTGAGTTTGGTTTTCGTTATTAGTTTATTTTTGGGGTTGGATGGACGTGGGTTAAATGTCAGCCTTGAACTCTCTAACCCTTCACCACCTGACACGGCCAATCGAGTCACGCGGGCAATCGTGCCGCTTGTGATTTTGTGCCACTGCCAAATCGGCGTCACCAAAGGAGGCTCCTGCTCTAACAAGCCACGCGCACACGGGGGACCAGCCCAAGCTATCGGGGACAATCCATCACGTGACGTTTACCCGTTACAGCTTTTGTGACAGCCTCCCCCGAGAAGAGATTTGCAACCACGCAGGACGAGGGTGAAATCAACCTAAACTATATTTCCGAAGGTAAACACACACAAAAATCCCCGAGCGAATTGAACGGTGCAGTAAATGACACCCCACTGCTGCGTGGTGTCTTTCAGTTGATTCCCAGAGTTGGAGTTGTACATCTCTTCGCGGTGGAAGCTCTTTGTGAACTGAAAGCTTCACCGGCATTTCTGGAGGAACAGGACTGTGTCTTGACCCCACAGTGCGGCACGTGGAGTGTAGTTGCGGTCCTCGTGTGGCCACGGGGTAGATTTGTGCAGGCCACGTAATAGTCGGTGGGAAGCCCCTGTGCCCTTCTATTATGTGGTTCATGTCTGCATCAGTGGTCTCCATCCTTTTTGGACTCGTGCACCAGTCAACCCTCAACTTGTTTTCGCAGACAACCATGCACCAACATCATTAAACCCCACTCTAGATCGCCGTGTCTGCGGCTGCTCCGTGGTCAACTTCCCACAGCCTTACGGCCCACAGCTTGAGAATGACAGCTCAGGATTGAATCCAAGTTTGAGAGAGTTATGCAATATTCATTGTGCTGTGTTAATATCTCAAAACAGCAAACGCAAGTCATTATTAAAAGTACATAAACAGAGAAACATTGCCTTAAAATGGGTAAAGTATATACAGTAACAGGTGATGATTTCGACATGCCCCTAGTGGCCTAGCACATAGATTACACAAAGTAGCTTCACTTTGTAACCAATTGCAATGTCAATCAAAGCTAAAATATAGATGGCATAATAGTGACAACCCTGGACTAATGATCTGCTCAACATTGGATAAACATCGGTAGCCATGTGTTCTCTGACCAACTGCCAGTGTCGTGCCAACTTCAAGCAAATTATACGATTTATATTGGCCCAAAATACAACCACAATGCATCCAACAATGGCCCGGTTATGCCGGTTGGGTAAGGAGTCATAGAGACGGGAGCACACACTGATATTTCGAGAGAGACGTAGATTTCAACCTGGCCAGAAAGACAAATAGGGCCAACGAAAACCCATTCCCACCAACCCCCGTAAAGCTCCTTACGAATATAAAACTGCGGCCTCATACAGCCCCACGAATTCACGTTCACCACTGGCCACGTTGACTCCACGTTCCGATTCGGATGTTTTTTATTTCAACTGAAGCAACATTGAAATTCAGCAGCGGCGCCGCAATACAATTATGATCACGCTGTACGTAATCTCCTTTGTCGACCTCACTTGCATCTCCCCCGCCCGTTCAATTCCTCCCCACTTCCCTAAGTAATCCCACTGCCCCCCCCACTCCTC
>NC_083823.1:90248-175721 GCF_015708825.2 Lethenteron reissneri
TTTTTAAAATGCCCCCCTCAAAGGTTGCACTTTTGCCACCCGGTACGACGGAGCGGCGTCACTCGCGCTCTCCTCACACGGCTGCGCCAAGCCATTATTGCCGTACGACAGGTTCCCACGACAGCTCCACTGGCTGCAGACCATATGAATAAAGAGAGAAAAATGTGTTTTAAACATGCATACAAGCGAAGCGGCACTTCATTGTTTCCGAGGGCAAAATGTAGTTGTCAATTCTAGCCCTTATCACCTCCCCACCCACTCCCCGACTGTAGATGGTGAGCTGCCCTTGGTGATAGCGATATCCTGCCATTGATTTCTCTTTCGGGCTACAGCCGGTGCTGGACCTCGATGTCAATGTCCACCGGCCGCAAGCTGCACCGAACAGCTGCGTTCACCGCCACTCCTCCACACGGGTGCCTTGCACAGCTGCCAGTCCTGTACCGGACTCGAGTCGTTGCACCCGAGCCGTCGCACTGCCTACGTGTGGTCTCTCCCACCCCGACTCTCGCCGTCTCGTCTACCTTGGCGTAACGTGTTTAAGCATATTTCTGCACATATTTTCATTCTTGAGGTATTTATGAATTCAGTTAAAGTTAAGTTAAATTCTGACTTAAAGCTTTCGTGACTGCAGGAATACATTCTATGTGTCTTTCGGTAAAGCCACGTAGATAGAAAAATAATACAAATATCACGACGTTTCAATCGCAACACAAATCGTCTTGAAGACGTGTTGCGGTCGTGATATTTGTATTATTTTTCTATCTACGTGGCTTTACCGAAAGACCTATAGAATAAGGTTAAGTTAATTTGCGATGCTTCATTTTTTGTTTTACACCTTTCCATTTCGACTGAGTTTCAAGAGTAGGTAGGTGGCTGTAATCAAGTTAAGTTATTTTTTGCATACAATTTATCAAAACAAATTGTAGGAATGTGTTTACAGCTGTGTAGGTTTGTTTTGTTGTAATAGTTTAAATGTTGGTATTTATGTTGTAAAGCATATATAATTTTAATAATCATGCATTACTTTTAAGTTGATACTACTAACGTACCATAAGATATCCCTATATTTCAGAACTTGATAAGGAACTTTTATCCCTTTCAAAAAGTCGAATTAAGAATAAACATTGAAACTTGTGTAATAAAGTCCTGCATTAAAACCTGTAAAATGCCACAAAGTTCCACACGTTGTCTTGGAAGTAAAAAAAAACCTTGCAATATCTCACCCGCGTTCTTTTTATATACTGTATATATCTCAAATCTAACTATGTTAAACTATTTTTTAAATATTTTACCAAGTAAGGCCCACTGAGCTAAAGCACAGTTTTTCAGAAGCGACCTGGCCACGAATGATAGCCCAACGAGAAGTGGCTTATCACGTGGAAATATAGCAGCCAAAAACTCTGAACGCACGTTTCTAAATGAGGGGAAAACCGGAGGACCCGGAGAAAAATCCCCGCGACCACGAGTAGAGAGACGCGCAAGCTCCAAATATACAGCAGGTATGGTGAGGGTCGGATCAAACCCACAACCTCCTGTATACCAGGCGAGGTAGTTAACATGGTATCCAAATTGCAGACATTTAAAACACTGTCCAGGATCTTGCTGAGGACTTTAAAGTACTACTATTAATCGGTACTTTTTTACAAGCGTATGATTGCTTTTCACAACACTTGACATAGTCGATGCTTCATTCTGTTCATAATTGGTTATCAGTAAATTTAAGATGGTTCGCTCATTAGTGCATTGTGCTGATTTCGTGACGTGTATGTGTGCGTGTGCCTCTAGTTGCTATCTGGTTCTCAAATCTTAACGTCATAATCCAGAGGTTCCTATAACTTTATCGTTATCCACGACTGGATAACTTGATAACACCACAAGCTTTCACCCCGCGGTTGGTGCTGCACTTGGCTGTTTTCCACGCTTCGAATCGCAGGCTGTCGCGATTCGCATCCTGGAGAAATCCAATAAGCTATGAAGCTCTGTTCACAGACGTCCAGTGGGGGGTGGGTCAAAGTCGCAACAACTACGAAAGACGATTCGAGTGCAAAGTGTAGGAAAGGTAGGCAGATCATAAATAAAATAAAGTATTTAGATTCAAATTGCATCAGCTTGGGCAAGGCAGCAAAAACAGTCCCAGACTTCTCATTTTGGCCATCGAGTTATTATTTCCCACGGCCAAGCACGGAATGCCCTCTGCTTGCTGCACCGTCCCAGAGACTGCTCCGTGTTGTTTGTCGCCCTTTGGGTTTCTCGCCACGGGATTTGTTTTCATGTTCGAGTAAAACTGGTGAACGTCGCAAACCGGCAGGCTGCAGTAAGAAAAAATGACGATAATTAAAAAAAATTGTGAAAAGGTGAAGGCTTTTGGATTTTTATACGAACGGGTAAAGTGGTAAGTTTTGAATGGCCACTGCAATGTGCAGTCCGTGTGCTGACGCCGACAAAAGCATCGTCCATGCCAGGCGGTTTCTCTTTTGAGATTGAGTACACAACCTAGCAGTGGTTATTAAACCTTACCAGTCTCTTTTTAAATGTATACACCTCAACATGTCTGACATTGGATTTGCTCACATAGGGACGAAAGCAAACTGAAATTTGAAAAAAGAAAAATCCGTTACCAGAGTTCTTTGGCAACTTCGCTTGCACCGCCATTTCGTTGTGGGAGCTGTTTTCGACGATAACCTCCCTCCCTATTAATGCAGAGTGACTTTTACATCGGGATTGGGGACTTATTTGGGGAGGGGTAGAAATCCCTTCTCTTTGCGCCTGAATCCGTGTTGTGATGTAGTTCTTCTCTTTGGTCCACGTGATTTTTCTCGTCCATTAGGCCAGGCCTCACCACTTTTGCACGAAAGCGGTGAGTGGTGTTGCTATTGTTTCCACTGCAGACCAAACCCGGACATTTGGAAGTCGGTCTCGGTCTGTTATCAATACTGTGTACTGTAATCAAGTTCAATACAATACCACCAGATATCGGTACAAATCAATTCCTACCTCCTGAGCACACGTGCCAATTCCTGGACTTTCCCGGTCAAGCCCAGGCAGGATGACACGCCGAGTCCTCAACCAAACGGGGAAGGCAGATTGATGAACCTTGCTCACTCACGCAAGGGTGAAATAGCGAACTAATGCTCTGGCTACGCTTTGCAACAATTACGGGCTTAACCTGTAATGTTTTTGGTGTAGGGATACGGTACATCCATATGCTATATTGCACAGTTACTAGAACATTCAATTTCCTGTGCGTCTTAATTCACTGCGGGATGAATGTGGCACGTGCGAGTGATTGACCATCACCGCGTGGTCGTGCGTGGGGTGAAGGTGGGGCAAGCAAAGTCGGCACAAGCTCAGTGCTTCCTGTCCACCACGGGGCAGAGTCGCACCCGACCTGGCGACCTCTGGGGGTCATGGGGGTCACCTGATCCCAGCACCATCCTGGCCAGTTCGCGGTGGCACGCGGTCCGCATGGGCCCTGAATGCAACACACGGAATGTGACGAATGTCCAATGCATCTCCCCCATCCGATGTAACTCGGACCAGGGCCCCATGAACGTGGGTCCCTGGTGGCAGTTCCCACCGCCTGCACCCTCGACAGCTTCGCGTTCCCTCCCCGCATCTGAGATTGTAATTGGCAGCGTGTCTTGAGCGTCCGTGGCCGAGACTTTGAGTAGAGAGGTCGTATCGAGGCTTCGGGGCATGCGGAGACCTGCTGTCTTTCCCGTCAAGTTTCACATCGTCCAGTGATGACAAACTATAAACTTACTTTATTTACCAGGTGGAGGGCCAATGAAGCTGTACAGCTCTTTTTCAGAAGTGACCTGGCCACAAATGATAGCTCAACGAAGTGGCTGATCATCGTGTGGGACATTTATAGCAGCCAAATACTCTACACGCGCGTTTCTAAATGTGGAGGAAAACCCGAAGGGTCCGGAGAAAAATAATCCACGCGACCACGGAGGAGAGACACGCAAACTCAAAATATACAGCAGCAGGCTTCAGGGTCGGGATGAACCCACGACCACCTCCTGTACACCAGGCGAGGGAGTTAACATCTCACCACAGAGAGAGAGACGCAAAACTCCAAATATACAGCAGCAGGCTTCAGGGTCGGGATGGAACCCACGACCTCCTGCGTACCAGGCGAGGGCGTTGACATCTCCTCGCCACCACGGCGCCCCTGCCCTGCGTGTCTCCCCCCCCCCCCCCGTGAGCTATAACACACACGCGGGCAGTGACTCAGTCGGGAGTGATGGTGGTGGCGATACGGGGGGCAGCACTGTACGGCTCCACACCACGTGGCGTGGCTTCAGCTGAAAGGCCCCGATGGAAGGAGGCGGCAGAGGCAGCAAGACTCGAGCCACCGTTGAGACCATAAACAAGATCGGAGCTTGAACTTTGTCCCGCGCTCTCGATAATCATTTCCCGCCGACGCCTCTTGATGACCATTTTACAACGCGTGGCAGTTTCATGTCCGCCTCTAATTTCGCGCCTTAAAAATAAGTTCATTGCGAACGTTGCGAGATCAATCTTCCGTCTTTGTTTTGTATCGTAGCTGTGCAAGCAATCCTGCGGTTTGCATCGCCGCAGGCTTCAACAACGAGCACCCAACAATCTCCTACACAGCTTAAGATCGTAATTGAATGTGAGCCCCCAAAGTTGCTGGGTGGTGATGTGCTCACCACCCATACTGAAACCACGTTGGTCATTGCAGATTGGAGGTGGTGCGATTCGAATTGCAATGCGATATCTTTTGCTGCACTGCCTTTAATTGCTGCCTACACGATGGCTCTGCAGCCTATAGTACATGTTATGCATAGCGACCGCCAATACAAATACATTTTCCGGGCTCATATATTTGCTTAGCTGAGCACCATTGCTGAACGCCATTTCAAGGGGATTCGCACATTTGTCAATATATGTTCTTCACAGAGAGACCACAATCTGGGGGGGGGGGGGGGGGGGGTATTCCCTGCTTATTATCATCATGGACCACTCCGGTCCCAGAATCGACTCGGTACATTCCCGTGCTGAGCAGATGGTCTGCGGAAGGGGCCATCTCAGCACGCCCTGGTGTCGGTGGGCAGAAGACGTTAAAACGACGGCTTGCCCGGTCGTTCCGGGGCTAATTCTTGTTTATCCACAACTCGCATCGGTGAGTGCAGCGTCCGAGTAACGCGAGACCTCTGCCGTGTCCCCCCGCGTGTGTTGACACGGGGGGGGGGGGGGCCTTGTCGGTGTCTGTGGGTCCAGCCCGACTCCACATGAAGGACGACCTTCTTCCTAACCCCCCCCCCGCCCATCTTGTTTTATTGCTTCCGGCCACACTCGCCTCGGCTTACACACACACAGTCTCTCTCTCTCTCCATCGTCTCGCTGGAAGGAGGCTTCATATCATGGTGGCTGTGTGTGGCCATCGCTGATTGCTACACCGATGGCCGGTGGATGCTACACGGCTGTGTGTGCACTATTACATGGGCCCAAGTCTTAAAGCAGCAATCTCAGCAAGTACTAGCCGGACTGAATCCTCAACTGTCTGCAATTGCACTTTTAACCATCCCAAGTACTGAGCAGGGTGGATTTTGCTTAACTTTTACAAAACTACACGAGTTGAGGCACTAATCGTGCTGAAGAAGAATAATGATGATGGAAGTGGCAGCCAGAGAATGTAATGAAATGTAAGAGGTTCGTTGAGATGGAGCGGTTAAATCGGCTCGTGATGGGCCCTTTGTGAGTCAGACTCGTGAGATGGCGGCGTGGGGAAGCAGTCATCCAGCAGTAGAGTAACCATGGCTGATGATGAATTATACGGAACCCTGCTTAATTAATGCCTTCAACACTCGGTGCCGTATACATTTCATGTAGTGACCAGACTGAACTTCGCTTATTTAAAATATTAATTCAAAAGTGCCTCATCCAGATAAAATAACCAGGTCTAAAACGGCCAAGCTTCTGCAATAATAAATTAAATAGCAATTCAGCCATGCAGGTTTCTATCCGACCGAATAATTATATAACACACTAGCGGGAAGTACCCGGCGTTGCCCGGGTCAAAATAATATTTCAAACCTACTCTGAAAAATCTAACAGCAGTGCATACCGACTGTGGTGGTACCTGCTATGATTACAGCAGTGCATACCGACTGTGGTGGTACCTGCTATGATTACAGCAGTGCATACCGACTGTGGTGGTACCTGCTATCACTACAGTAGTACATGCTGTCTCTATAGCAGTATTTATCGACTCTATAGCACAAAGTAGTCACCTGTTGCTTAGACTTATACCCGGGTTCCTACATTAAAGAGTATATGGCTGCTATACATTTCCACATAAGCCACTTTGTTGAGCTATCATTTGTGATAGGAAAGGTCGCTTCTGAAAAAGAGCTACATGGCTCAGTGGGTCTTACCTGGTATAATACAAACTAATTTAGTTTATCGCTTGTGATCACTGGACGAGCGGACATGACAGCAGTCTCGAAACCTCGATGCTGTTTCTCTCACTTTCACAGCACAGTACAGATATTAGGAAGCTACTGGGAACTGTGCACTTTTAAATATAAGATTGAAAACTCGTCTCTTTAGAACTGCTGTTTTAGTTTATCCTTCCCCCGCACATCCTCCGATTAGCACATAATGGTGCGAAGGAAGTTCAACATACTACTATACACGATAATGACACGATATACACGCACTAAGCGATGCCATACACTACACTATACACTACACCACTATACGACATTGAAAATTCATCTCTTTAGAACTGCGTTTTTAGTTGTTCTTCCTCCTCCTACAATTAGCAGGCACGGCTGCCTACGTAGGGCGCGAAAGAAGTTCCACGTGCGCCGTCGGGGCCGGGGCCCACACACAGAGAGACCGCGTGGCCAGGCTGAGACACGCGTGGCCAGGCTGGGACCCGCTTGGCCAGGCTGGGACCCGCTTGCCAGGCTGTGACCCCGCTTGGCCAGGCTGGGACCCGCGTGGCCAGGCTGAGACCCCGCTTGGCCAGGCTGGGACCCGCTTGGCCAGGCTGGGACCCGCTTGGCCAGCTGGGACCCGCGTGGCCAGGCTGGGACCCCGCTTGGGGCCAGGCTGGGACCCGCGTGGCCAGGCTGGGACCCGCTTGGCCAGGCTGGGACCCGCTTGGCCAGGCTGGGACCCGCTTGGCCAGGCTGGGACCCGCTTGGCCAGGCTGGACCCGCGTGGCCAGGCTGGGACCCGCTTGGCCAGGCTGAGACCCGCGTGGCCAGGCTGGGACCCGCTTGGCCAGGCTGGGACCCGCTTGGCCAGGCTGGGACCCGCTTGGCCAGGCTGGGACCCCGCTTGGCCAGGCTGAGGACCCGCTTGGCCAGGCTGGGACCCGCGTGGCCAGGCTGAGACCCGCTTGGCCAGGCTGGGACCCGCTTGGCCAGGGCTGGGACCCGCGTGGCCAGGCTGGGTACCCGCTTGGCCAGGCTGGGACCCGCTTGGCCAGGCTGAGGACCCGCTTGGCCAGGCTGGGACCCGCTTGGCCAGGCTGGAGACCCGCTTGGCCAGGCTGGGACCCGCGTGGCCAGGCTGGGACCCGCTTGGCCAGGCTGGGACCCGCTTGGCCAGGCTGGGACCCGCGTGGCCAGGCTGAGACCCGCTTGGCCAGGCTGGGACCCGCTTGGCCAGGCTGAGACCCGCTTGGCCAGCTGGGTCCCGCTTGGCCAGGCTGGGACCCGCTTGGCCAGGCTGGGACCCGCTTGGCCAGGCTGGGACCCGCTTGGCCAGGCTGAGACCCGCTTGGCCAGGCTGAGACCCGCTTGGCCAGGCTGGGACCCGCTTGGCCAGGCTGGGACCCGCTTGGCCAGGCTGGGACCCGCTTGGCCAGGCTGAGACCCGCTTGGCCAGGCTGAGACCCGCTTGGCCAGGCTGGGACCCGCTTGGCCAGGCTGAGACCCGCTTGGCCAGGCTGGGTCCCGCTTGGCCAGGCTGGGTTCCGCTTGGCCAGGCTGGGACCCGCTTGGCCAGGCTGGGACCCGCTTGGCCAGGCTGGGACCCGCTTGGCTTCCGTGGCCGACACAAGAGACCGGAAATAGGCGGTGGTGGGGGGGGGGGGCAGTAAGGCCGCCACGATTGGCCGAGCCGCTTCGCGCGCTCTCCACCAACGGGCGCGCGTCTTGCTGGCGCCGCTTCCGGTCATCATAAAAGCCGCGGACTCGGGCCCAGCGGCACCATCGCGGTTTTTGTGTTCGCTGCGGACGGCGCCGCCTTCGTCAGCGACTCTGTTCGCGACTCTGTTCGTGACGCCGCTTCGCTTCCTTTAACTCGCAGCCGCCCGCTCGTTAACGCGCTAAGGGAAGCTGCGCCCGCCGGTGTTGGCGACTTGCCCTGCTCGCTTTGACGGCGGCGGAGTCGAGCGCGCTGCTGCTGCTGCTGCGGCTGCTGGTGGTGGTGGTGGCGGGCAAAGCGAGAGCTTCATTCGTGAAAATAATTGTCTTGTTTGAGCGAGAGAGCGAGCGAGGTGCGTGTGGCGGGGGGAGAGCGAGAGATACATTGTAACGCTGAGGGTATCGGGCAGGTCGGCGGATCGGGGATTTTGGTGTAGCGAGCTCCTTGAGCCCCGCAGAGCGAGCGAGAAGGCGGCGGCGGGCGAGGCGGCACAAGAATGTCGGCGTGGCAGCCCTACATCGACAACCTGATGGCCGACAAGACGTGCCAGAAACGCGACCATCGTGGGGTGTCAGACCCGGAGCGTCTGGGCCTCCACGCCGGGACCCTTCGCCAGCATCTCGGTGCGGACAACGCGGGGGGAGACTGGGGGGTCCATGATTGTGGGCGTCGTGATGATGATTGATGCTCGATGTTAGCCGTAGTGAAGTCTTTCTTTTTACTCGTCATGCATCTCGGTGCGATGACGGTGGTGGGGGGGGGGTCGTGTGGTTATGTTAATGACGATCAGCATTCGGAGTAGAATCATCAGCAAACGTAGCTTCACTAACGCCATCGGCAGCCGGGAAAAATCGCCCTCCTCTCCACCCTGATCACGGTGCGAGGGGGAGACCACGGCCTGGAGCGTGATGATCGTCGGCAGTGGCAGTAGAAACATCGATCATCTACGTCTCCATCTCATCACCGTCACGGCCTCTCGTCGTCAGTACCAGCATCTTAATCCATTCGTCTTCATCATCATCATCAGGGGCATCTCCTACTTCGCCAGCATCATCAGCAAGAGTCTTTGATTCTTCTCAATCATCCATTCTTACCTTGATTATGTATCTCCTCTCTACCACATTTGTCCTGTATGTTCAACTTTTTCTCTTTTCGTCATCCCATCTTCCATCTCGGCTCCACCTTTTCAGTTTCCGATTTGGAATCTTCCCCCTCGCCTCATTACAATCGGTGCAAGGAATGAGCTGCGTTCGTGTGTTGGAGGGGGGGGTCGCCCTATGTGCGTCTCTTCGACTTTCCACATCAACTATTCCCCTTCCACCTCATCTCGAACGTCAATCTTGGACCTTTGCTCTGGTTCCCTCCGATTCGGCCTCATTCTTCCCCTCCATCTCGGGTGTCCAAGACGTTGCGACCCCCCCTCCCTCATCCTCCACCTCCCCCCATCCTCCACCTCCCCCCCCATCCTCCACCCTCCCATTCTCCACATCCTCCACCCTCCCATCCTCCACCCCCCAATCCTTCACCTCCCATCGCCGATCACTGCACGGGGCGTGCAGACTCGTAGTGGCGTTTAACAGCTTCACCTCTGATATGATGTTGGCTTTTTATAATATCCTTGGCTTATTTCACTTCGTTTCATTTTAACAAGTGTGTGTGTGCTTCTAGGCACTCTTATTACTTGAGCTCCGTTGTCCATCTGCGCATTTTAAATGCTGTAATGGCTAGAAATGGTTACTTGTCCATACAGCATTTAGACTTTGAAGTGTGTTTCCAATTGTAAATTCCATTGAGTTATCTATAATTTATCAATTTTACAGTACATTTTATTTTGGTCATGCGTCCCATTCACTCTATCACCTGCAATTGCCTCGCTCTGGTCCAATATTTGAATATCATATTTCATCGACACTAATCTCTCCGTTTTCTTAATTTCCACCTCGTGGTTTTACAATGTCATGCATTCATACGATGTGTACGGCTACACAACACTGCATTGGACATTTGACAACGCTTGCATTTCAAGGATAATACAACGTAAAGTGGTTTTTATTTTATTGAAACGTATTCTTCATGTTACTACATCGGTAATACTTGGTCATAATCGATAGTTAAATCGTAAGAGCGAGCGAGCAAGGGTCTTTAATTTAGCCCACCGGGATGGGGCCCAGGCATCCGCTTGCTTGTCCGCCTTGTGCATTGCAACAAAGACGTTTAATCCATCGAGTCGATGACACATTCACATTTTACTTTAACATGCCTTGCTCGCTTATTCTGTGTCCGCTGTTGCTCATGATGATGCTGATGATGCTGCTGCTGATGATGATGATAGTGTGGCCTGTAACGGAACTGCGTGAGTGTGCAGAATTGACCAGGGGAGCCCGGTTTTCTTTAAACCCCGTTTGAAAGAGAGCCACAATGGCAGGATTGATTGGAATGCACTGTACGGTTACATAGCGTATCCTGAACCGCATGGCCATACACTTCTTCGCGCACAGTACACACGAGGTGTTTAAGTAAGTAGGGTTTGTGAGCTTCTAATCGCACGAGACGTTTGTCGTTATTTTTTTAATTTGCTAGTGATAGGGTTATTTTTAAAACGACGTGTTTTTAAACAATGTAACAATGCACGGGGATGATTTTGCAAGAAAACTCTTAAAGACACTCGACTAATTCCTGTGACTAAAGTCGCCCGGCTCGCGCCAATCCTGTGATGCAAAGCGTGGCTTGGCCTGGAAGGCGCTTCAATAGGCAGGCGACGCCCCCCCCCCATGCATAAAAGATGCCTTTTAGCCGACTGCTGGGCTACGTTGTCGGCAGAGAGCCGTGAAGCACAATCGTACGTTGTTGTACCGTACCGCTACGGTCCAGCGCCCTGTGTTGCCCAGCTTCAACTCGCTCTGACCAGCGCGGTGAAGTATGGTCAAGTCATCCGACGCGGGGGGTTTACATCGGCCGTACCCGTCTCGACGCTGCGTGTATACAGTATATATACAGTATGTATAGAGTACATACAGTGTATATACAGTATGTAACCAAGACACGTGGCTGAATGTAGCAATGCCCGTCGTGAACCCCCCTCCACGCCACCCTCCATGAATGCAGTGGTGCAGTCGGTCTCGGCGTGCTGCTGCCACCGCTGTGACAATGCGCGACGACTTGTGGCGGGTTGATGACAAGGCGTGCACTGTACTTGCATTATTATTCATGTCATTGTATACGATGTCTTAGAATGGTGTATCTATGTGCATGGGATAGCCCATGTTGCCAGGCCGTCCTGTGCCCTGGGGGTTTTAGCCGTGCTCTACCGCGCTGGTCAGTACGGGTTGGTTGTAAACTAAAACTCTCAGCTATTTTTTCAACTTTAAATTATTTTTTATTTGACTATTGGCTATGTCGCTCGTTCAGAAGCGACCTGGCCACACATGATAGCTCGACGTGTAGTGTCTTGTGGAAATGTATCGCGGCTAAACGCGTGACGTTCATTCTAAATGTGGAGGGAAAACCCGGAGGAGGACCCGAAGAAAAATCCTCCCGACCACGGGGAGAGCGACACGCAAACTCCAAACATAGAGCAGCAGGCGTCGGGGTCGGGGTCGAACCCACAGTGGAGGGAGTTAACATCCTCGCCACCGTGGTTGTGGCAGACGGCATCATAGGGGTAGACTGCAGCGAGGGATCTTTCAGTACTGCTCTGCTGCTCAACTCGTGTTCTCATGGCCAGTAGCAAGCGTGTTGTGGGACATGGTGGTCACCCATTGAAGCACTGTCCAGGCGTGACGCTGCTTAGCATCTGAGCCATAGCCATGGGCCAAATAGCTGTCACCACTGTCTAAATGAGTACACAGCAGGCCACACGACTGCTGAGGCTCACTCAAGTCGAAAGCCATCCAGTTTATCTGCTGAAAACATTGGGCCAAAGGCCAAAAGGCTGATGACCCTTAACTGCTGTATCTTTACATGGTAAAACGTACACTTGTATTTTACCACCCATAACCATTCAAGGTTGAGTGCTGTATAACAGTACTATGATGCATTTTAATCGCTGCGAGGGTTAAGTATGGGCAGTCCAAAGAAAGTGTCCATAGTTGTACTGTACTGACATGCACCCTGAGCCGTCACCCGCATTGACCGGCGGGGTGAAGTATGATGACACAGCTGAGGCTTGACAACGGGCTCTCGACACGTGCATTTCATTAATGAAAGAAATCTTGAACACCGCCCCATTCACTAGTCGACTGGTCGTACCTTTCACTGTACAGTACACAGCGACACCGATTTGTATGTGCGAGGCGTTTGCACTATCGTCCACGTGTAGTATATAGAAACTCGTGATGCTGATGGGGGGTGGTGGGGAGGATGTCTTCGTGGTAGTGATGTCTTTGTTGGAGGGTGGCGTTGGTTATTATAGTGGGGAGCGGTAGTTGTAGCGCCAACACCAGTGACGATTATCTGAACTGGTCCTGTGCCTCTCCTAGGTCGACTTGGCCTCATGGATACCTGGGGCGATGTGTAAACATCGCCATTAGGAGGGGTTCCTTGTCTTTTGTAATGCTGTGGTTGTGGAGATGTGCCGAGTGTACTGAGATTGGGGTGGGGGGGCTGGGAGCGAGTTTGAACGCTCGAGGTGTGTGCGCGACATCGCGTTGTGGCTTCATCTCCCGGCCCTCCCAACCTCCATCCCTTTCTCCCGTCGCCTACCCCAACCCACTCGTCCTCCGTGCCATGGCCGCGCCTGCCACGCGTGCTCCTGGTGCCTGGGAGCCGAGGGGTCATCGCTGGGTAAAGAGCGACGCGGCCCACGTGTAAGGATGCCCTTGGGCTGGGGAGGGAGAGTGGGGAAAGCGAGCGAGGGAGAGAAAGAGGGGGGAGGTTTTTTTTAATCCTGACGAGCGAGTTACTAACGATGAGTCAGACGTTTTTCCTGGCGATTGTTGGTTATATTATTTATGCATAACTGCTCTGGGTATGACTGAAAAAAGTGTGCATTTTAACACGGATAACAAGATGATTCACTCTAAAGTGGGGACAAATTCATCTTAGTCACATTATTTGTGGATAGCCTATGACCAAATCACCAGAAATGCACCAAATCCCATTTAAGATGTTGCATGTTGAGCACACTCGAGCCTGGCTCGTGCTTGTTCTGGGTGACCACAATGCACAACAGGTTGCTATAGTAGGCTACGAGATTGCAGTGATGCAGTGAAGTCTTTTGTGCTGTACTACGGACTCGCGTCCCCGCCTCTCCACTTTGACCAACCCACACTCGTCAATGAGCCCCCCCACCATGATCCGCACTGCGTGGGGAGACCCTCATCCTGAAGTTGGGCCGTACCTGTCCGTTGCGTGGGTCAACTGAGGACTACGACGAGAATGCGACGCTCCCACCGCTTCCACAGAATTTTCTGCACGAGATGTCCACTGGAGTCTGGATGTGAAAACGGACTGTAGTAAAATAACTTGAACAACAGCATGATTATGGTAGGCAGTTGTGGTTCTATTCAAGATTACATTATTTTTGTATAGTATTTTTTTCTGGTTAATTTGTAGAGTTTTGAGCCTTAATGTAATAGAACATTGGCCTACCATTTTGCTTGTGATTTGCATACGTTTAAATTATAATTATGCTTGTTACGTTGCTGTAAAAATCTTAATTTAATCAATGCATCGTCAAACGTGCCTCAGATTAATTGTATTCACTGGGCAGTCGATGTGCTGCGAATACGGCCACACAGAGATGTATATCTGAGATTTGAAGTCCACGATCATATTAACTGCTTTGCTAAATATTGCTGTTATGTATATCATGACTCCCATATAAAAAATATCTGACAATAGTTTTTAGATAATGATAGCTCTATGTAGCTATTATCTATTAAATCGGTGCTTTGCAAAATGTTTCCTTGAGTAATTAATGCCTGAAATTTATTAACCATCATTTTCATAATTTATTAGATTATTTTATATCATGTAACTGGCAATGTGCACCAAGCTTGTACAGTTAGAATGATTAAAAGACTTTGGGCTATGTTGGGTGAATTTCAATCCAATAACTTTTTGGTAATCTTCATCTCCTGGTAGTACAGCCGAAGCATGAATATGATATGATAAACTGATACCGTTACGAAGTTATGCAAAACTGATATCGCACTAATCGTCTTTCGTTGAAAATCGATATCCTCCCGTGACACGATACCTCGGCAAGCCCTCCTGGCCAGGGACCCACAGCTGTCAACCCCACGTGGCCCGCAGCGTAGCGCGGCATGCTCTTATAGGTGTCCACGTAAGGGAGCGACCGCCGGCTTCTCGTGCAGCGGCTACGGCGATTTAGCAGGTGCGCACTCATCGTACCGGTGGCCTCCCCACGTAGAATGATTTTGTCAGCCCTGCGACAAACCTGACCTGCCGCCTGACCTCGACAGCTGACGCCTGACATTGTCGTCCGTCACGCGCCTCGTGAAATGCGCCACCGCAGAAACCCGACTGTGTTTATAGTCGCGTCGAATCGAGAGGTGATTGTGGCCGATGTTCTTGTTACCACACCTCGCAAATGGATTCTTTCTGCTAGATTCCACAGCAGTTACAAGCTTGATACCTGACCCCCCAAGGTCTGCACTTAGTCGTTATCGTGATAAGATTGTAAGAGGAGACCTTTGGGTTCTTCCTTTTGGTCACCAACCTCTGGGTGCCACTCGGATGCCTGTCTCTGTAACCTGCCCTCTACCCTGCACACAGTCCCCACCCTTCCCAACTGCCTCTTCCTGATAACATCTACAATGCTGTCCTACCACGACTAATTCTACACTTTGAAGCCGCTTACCCTGTTAGTCCGTGATATTTCTTTTTGCAGGTATATAGTGGAACGGTGGTAATGATGTCTTCCTGCAGAACATCTTTTAGTGAGCATTTTGTGTGTGTGAAGTAACCAATGTCAACCATCAAAAACCACGCAAACTTAACACTGCACATTTTAAAACAACCTCCTCGATAGACTTCCTCCTCCAGGCACCTCATTTGCCATGCTCTAATTAGTTGGTTGAGAATGATTGCTTAACTTCTGTGTGATCCCCACCACCTTCGCTTCCATCCAAGTTGGTGGATGATAGACCTCCACCACCGGGCCCTGAAATGTGTTTCGTGCATCACGAGAGAGAGAGAAGACGTGTTCAGTAAGGACGACCTGCTTTGTGATTGGTTGCGTGCTTACGAGGATGTCATTATTTCCTCAATTAAAATAGACTTGCACAAAATATACTTGAATCAAATCAAGATTCTGTAGATAATTTACCGTTGTGTGTGCCTCGTGTTGCACAATAAGGACAGGAAAAGATATAATCTTAACCCTCATTTGTAACAATTAATTTATTTGTAGTTGGGGGGGGGGGGGGGGGATATTTTTGCTGTCTCTCATGTTCACTCTTTAGAGTGGCCCCCTGCCCCTTGTGAAGGCTTTATGTTGTAGCGGTGGCTCAATGGCTTGGAGGGGGAGGGGTCACCACTGAGCCAGCGCTACGACAATGCTGGGTTCCAATCGGTCTTGGCAAGGTTGATCATCTCAGCCCGGTCGTCAGTGACTGCGCAAAAAACCTCACTTAATTTGTTTCCTTGACTGAATTTGGTTAATTCCAGCTTTTAAAAATGAAAAAAAACCATTGACCGCCATGTCTGCAACAGCACGTGTGGGAAAGTGCGCCCCTAGCGCACGTATCAAGATTGCCGCGTGAGTGTCTCCGAAGCTGCTCTGATATCTCTTCCGTGGATGGGCTGCTCGCACACAGAGCAGTGCCTTGCTCTGTGAAAGAACAACGTTGATTGTGCTATCGCAGGTTACACCACGAGATGAACAATCGGGATACAATTCGGCGTAAAGCCTTTCAATGTGAACTTCAGAAAAGTCTTAGTTTACCATGGCAAGTGAGAGATGATCGCTTACTTTCCGATCGAATTCCCTTCCAAATGTAATTGGAAATGATGACATGTGTTTTCATCCTGTTCCATTTAAATCCTGACACTGGTGGGGTGGTGTCGCTTGCAGCCGGCCGAAATTGACATGTTGCTGACCAAGGACCGTTCCTCGCTCTTCACCAACGGCATCACGCTGGCGGGACAGAAGTGCTCGGTGATTCGAGATAACCTCTTTGTGGAAACCGAGTGGACGATGGACATCCGGACCAAGAACCAGTCCGGTGGTCCCACTTACAACATCGCCGTCTCAAAGTCCAACCAAAGTGAGTGCCCACAGCAGGTTTCTCTCCGCCGCACCGTCCATCACGCCTCCCGTGGGATGGGCGCGATCGGTTTCCTGAAGGCTGCTGTGTGGCAGGTGGGGGGGGGGGTGGTTTGTGGCAGAATCCGCTTTAAATTGGATTTTTTTTTTTTGCAGGAAAAAAAAGAGACTCTTTTGTTTTTTTTGGTTTGCAGAGAAGTTGACTGCTGCTGCTGCCTTGACACCCCCCTCCCCACAGGTCCACCAGACCCCGCGAGTCTTGAGTCTGAGGGTATAATTGGCTAGTATGTTTGTATAACGTGCCGCTCGCCTAATTGGCCTGTGTAAGTTTTATTGAGCGGGTTTAGTTTTTAATATTGTGTAACACGTACGGCGAGCTTGTCAACCCACTGCTGGATGTGGGCCTCCCCCATGCCCCTGTGGGTTGTAGGCTGTTATTTGACCCTACATCACAATGCTTAAGTGTGGGTTGATAAAAGTGGTGGTAAATAATGTGCGCATGGAAGTACTGTACAACAATGTATTTTGTTGGACTGCCCTCTGCTGCCCACCACTAGGAGTCATGTTTCATAGGGTCTTGCATAGCAAGTGTACATTTTTTTCTGCATGCTTTTAATCAATGTATTTGCAGTACAGTGCTACAACCTCTGAAATAAATCGTCGTTTTTAGAAGTGGCATGTTTGACTTGCCTTGCTGCCAAACCCATAAAAAGAACCACACACTCGTGCGCTAAAACTATCAGAACATTTTAAGGAACGGGTCTGCCGACGCTCCATGGGCAGTGGCTATTGATTTCTGAAGGCATCTAAAAAAGAATCCTAGCCGTTAATCCTAACGCATGCCAACAACGCCTCCTGTGAGAACCAATTCACCAGATGCATGCACGGTTACATTAGCGTCCACAGGTGACCTTTGAAAGCAAGATAAGGGGCTTGCGCGCCTTTGTACAAGGGGTGGCGCGGTGTCGAGACGTTCACTGCCAGGTATACAGGAGGACGTGGGTTTGATCCCGATCCCGACGCCTGTATATTTGGAGTTTGCGTGTTTTCCCCATGGTCGCATGGGTTTTTCTCCCGGGTCCTCCGTTTTTTCTCTCCACATTTAGAATCGACGTGCGTTTTAGATTATTTCACGAATATAAGTTTCCACGTGGTAAGCCACTTTGTCGCGCTATACTGTGGCCATGACGCTGCTAAAAAAGAGCTACGCAGTTCGGTGGTTCTTAGCTGGTAAAATAAAAAATGGTATTTTATAGTTTATAACTTTTGGCTAAGTGATATTTTGCAAGAATTATTTTTGCTTTTGTTATTTTTCTCAGTTTTATTCCAACTGTGCCTTCAGTGTCTTGTCATGAGACAACTCGTTAATTTTGACCACTTGCAGACCAGCCCATACCACCATGCATGTTGCCTGCGGCATGAGATACCCCAGAACTACTTCTGAGATGACCTCCCGTTGACCTCCTTGTCCACGCTGGGTGCGCTGCACTCTCCTTAAACGGTCTGCGATGGAGAGATGTTTATTACATGACAGTCAAACCAAAAGTTTGAATTCTTTCGATCTGGAATGTTTCCATTGTGAGTGAAAACCTGAATTATGGATTTTATAGAAATCATTGGTGACTATGGCCGAGACTCTTGACTAACTACGATTGAGAACCTGTGTTCATGACGCTTAAAACCCCGCTCTGAGAGTCTCCGAAATCGGCGTTCGGAGCCGTCCAGCCACCGCATAAAACGTTGCCTTTGGGACGTTGTCGCGGTCTCGAGAACCGCTTGCCCAGCTCGTTTTAAAGCGGCGAGCCATATTCCTCCTCCTCGGTGTCCTCTGAACCCCCGCCACCGTTTGTGTATCGCCCGCAGCGTTGGTGATCGTGGAGGCCAAAGAGGGCGTCCACGGCGGCGTCATCAACAAGAAGGTGTTCGAGATGGGGGATTACCTGAGAAAAAGCGGCTACTGATTGCTAGAGACCCCAGCCCTCCTGCCCGACGCCCACGACCCCCAAACCAGCACCACCACAATAACGCAAGCGCGCACGTCATTCCTGCTTTTTCCCCGCTGCCTTCCCCCCCCTCACGGCACCGTTCTTTCTCTCTGCCGACCCCGCACTCCGCTCCCTCCCTCCGCACTCCGCTCGCTTCCTCCCCTCCCCCACCCCCGCCACGTGGACCTCCTTGCTCATCTCTTCTGGTCGTCGTGGTAACCGTCATCACGTTCCCTCGGAAACGAAAACGCCCTTGCGAGCGGTCGCAGGTAGCGGCGTGTTTGGTTCCCGAGCAGCTGCTGCTCCACACACTGGCGGGCAGTTTGCATCAACCGCGTCCCCCCCCCCACCCTCCGCCTATCCCCCTAGCGCACCCTCGTGGTGCCGCGATCGCTTTAGGGCCCCCGTAGTTTCCTGCCGGATCCGGTTTCGGATATAAATTCAGAAACTTGGTCTCCAGAGTTGATGCATAACAGTGATTTTATTGTTTTCTCCTCTGCGCCCATCCTCGCTCCATTTACTGGTTTAAAACGCGACGCTCGATCCGAGTTGAGCCAAGTCACCACCTGTTGCCCACGGCTGCACACCAGCCCCCCCGCCCCAGCTTGGGGGACGCGTCGACGTGCTGAGCGACGTCTGCGGTGGCCTAGGAGGCAGGCCTTGATCCCTTGGTGCCTTCGTGGGAGGCCGTGCGCTGTTGGCTTGCGTCGCTCGCCGGCGTAGAGATGAGTGCGTTTTCATGGGTCGACTTTGGCGATGACTTGGCGGCGCGAGGAGGAGGTGCGCCCCAGCTCGTGTCTCGCATCTCGTGCCCCGTTCATAACCACCTGGGTCATAGTCCGCACAGATTCTAAAGCAGTCCAATTAAAAAAAAAGCATGAATAGTTGTACAACTATGCACACAATTTGGCATTTGTTTTGCCTCTCCATCCTTTTTTAAACTAAGCCGACTCCTTTCTAAAGGCAAGTCCAGTGGGTAAGACCCCTGATAAGCTATTGTGGGTTTCAGAAACTCTGTACTGTAGTTAATAATTTACTTGCATGGCTAATAAGGTTTTTTGTTCCGATCAGTGATAGCTTTAGAGATGGGACATCTTGTTTTTCATAGATTTCTCTTTTTGCCTACAAACTGCTAACCTAATTCATCCCTCCCAACTCATCTACCCCCCCCCCCTTCCCTGCAACACCCTACTTAGTGTTATTGATTCTGTAGTTGAAACGATCACCCTCCAAAGAACAGCATATCTAACATGATTTGTAGCGACAGTCGAGCATAAGCTATCACGCCCACCACACTTATCATACTGATTGCAAATGCTGATTTAGGGCAGTGTTTTATAACATAGATTTAAAATGACTTAACAGTTGCTGCTATGGCAACAGTTGTTGGTGTTACACAGATTGGCTTGTGTGGTTGAACCCTTAGCTTTTCAGTTCATGGAGAGAGAGAGGGAGGGAGGAAAGAAACGCGTGCGTCGCGCAATGCAGCGTTGCTCAGAAACCTTTGCTAGAATAATCTGTCGGGGTGTGTTGGCGTGTGCCATGCATTCACGCGGTTTTGTTCTTCGTGGGCACAGCCCTTAAGGCATTTTCACAGCGCCCCCCCCCATCGCCTACCCCCATCCGACCCACAATCCCCTTCTCCCAAACAAACCCCTGCCCCCCCCCACATGCGTAGCTTCACCCAGGTGGCAACTTCGTTGCAGGAGGACTTTTAAATTGTAATTCCCATCCAGCCAAGTCTGTCTTTGGTGCAGTATCCTTGACGTACAACTTAAGCCCTACACTGCCCTGCCCCTCCTTGTAAGTCCCCGTTTGCTTCTGATGTACTTAAAAAAAGTCCTCATAAATAATGCAGGCAACAGTTGAGGTATCGCCATGCCCCCCCCCCCACCCCCCATTACTCTAAAAGGCTTTTCTCCCCGCGCATCAATGCCGCAGAAATGTGAATGACATGAATTCTTGGTGCAGACTACATAGCGAAATGATTACACTGTCGGAGAGTTACGTACCCGCAAATGAAGGAAGCAACACTTAGCGTCACGAACGTAAACATTGAGTACACTACGAGTATTTTCCTTTTTAGTTTGCATGCACACCGTTGTATTTTCTTGCAGTAATCGTGCACAGAGCAGTAAGTACAATTGACTTTTTAGTTTTAGGGGAGCAGGGGAGAAGCCACTTTTGCCTAAGCCAGAGTTGACATTCCAAGCGCGGAGGAAAGCTCGCATCCAGGGCGATGCAATTGGACGGCTGTTGTGTTTGGCCACGTGATTGATTTTCTTTTGGTTTGAAATTTTGTCCGAACGCTGCTAGGATTTGGAAAGTTTTCTCTTTGAGCTTGAACGAAACAAAACACTATCTGTACACATTTATAACCCTTTGACGGTGCTAGATGGTCAGATTTTACCTTTCAACGTTGCTCCTCCGCGCAGGTGATGTAGTGCAGGGACTTGCAAGGGCTTTTGACGTGAAGGATTTGTTTAGAATCCCCCACCCCCATCAAGTTAAAGACGGCCAGCAGAACCTCGCTTCCTTGTTAGTTTACTGGAATCTAAACAAAAACTCAAACTCTGGCTTGGAATAAAAGGACGTCATCCTGGTTGTGGTTTGAAACGCTGCCGTCCGTCAACGGTCGCTTGGCAAGAAATCCCCTCGGTGTGACGCTTCTGTGACTGGCATTGTAACGCTGCGATGATCTTGTTACGCCTGGCTCACACTTGGGTAAAACGTGACGGAGATGGCCCTTGACGATGACATTTTAGGAATGCCTGGCAGTCGCTTGGTCATCGCCACCTGTGAACGCGGCCGAATGCTCGCGTGAAACCGAACGTCGTAGTCCGTTGGCCAAAGGATGGAACTGCTGCTCCCTTAATGAACAGCTAATGCTGGCCCATAGCGCATGTCGCAAATCGCCACGGCAATACGTTTCTGATCGCGTCCGCTTCCTTGGGTTTTACCCGTGCTCGCGATCCGTTCTTACGACGTGACGAGTGATTAAAAGAACATGCACCGACGTCCGGTTCACGGTTTATGGCGGCACGGCGCATCGCACGTCACCCAAGTGTGAAACAGGCTCTTAACATTTCTGACATTCGGATAATTGCTCAAACCTGAAACCAGTCAGCTGTATGTTGCTCAGTACACCGCAAGAATGGTACTTGGACTCTTTATCTTTTTTTCAAAGCCACTACATTTTTGGTAAGACACTAATCTACGGCAGTGCTTTGAAGTAGCATGCTCGCTCTAGTCGACCTTTGACTTGGGTTTTTTCCGTGAAGTTTTGTTTCTGTTCTCTTTGCGGCACTTACCGAAACGTGTAATGAAGGACGTTTTTGTATTCCCAAAATGTGCTTCATGTGTTCTGTACCAACAAGCCATACAGCTGTAGTGGTTGCCATATTTGTCATACTTGTTGTACCGATATGAAGACAGACAAGGAAGAAAATAAACGCTGTTATCTCACGCGCTGTGCAGACTCGTGATCGCTTGTAGGAATTTGCGCTCGCGTATTACGGCTACAATCTCTAATACAGTGTGTCCATGAAGATGTATTCCATTATTAAACATAACAGTTTGAGTCAGCTCAAACTAGACACTTGGGAGGATGAAGATTTTATCTGACGTTCCTCTCTAATCTCCTTCGCACGCCCACCGTGGCTTTGGCGACACATGGTGGCACTGAGATTTCGGAGAATTCTAGATTTTCTCCAACTTCTCGTGTGTGCGAGTTTAGAATTATTTTCTTCCGTGCTGCTCAAGGTTACTTTTTCGGTTTACAAAAGAGTCTATAATCAAAATGGTGCCGAATTTTAAATCCCAGTTCAAACTGCTGTCGACTTAATCATTTTCTATTGGACGGCACCTTTCATGGACACTTTTCAGACCCTTTGCTGGTTGAAGCCCTGTGACATTTCGGTGATGGAGGGGGGAGGGGCTTTGACCATACTTCACCGACTTGGTCAGTGCAGGATGGTGAATGGGCAACGCCCAGATACCATTCGCTACAAACGTTTCCGATGGTCGATAGTCGCACTGTTTGCGGACTTTGGAGCGTTAAAGTGCATTGCACTATTCACTGCACCACCACCCCCCTCCACCCCCATAGCCTCTTGCCTGCAGCTACGTCAAAGATGGCTCCCTGTGATGCTGGTGTGGGACATTCGTGGTTTCTTGGCTGTCTGAATTGCCCCTGCTCCAACCGGCCTATGGTATACCTGTGTGGGTGGTGCGTGTGTGTGGTGTGTGTGGGTTGTGTGGGTGGTGCGTGCGTGTGGGGAGCGGTCGTGTCGCGGTGAGCGCTGCGCTACAAACCCGGCGATCCGGGTTCGATTTCCGCTCACAGCCGACGCCGGTGACGATTATCTGAACCGGTCCTGGGCCTCCCCTAGGTCGACTTGCCTCAAATGAGTACCTGGTGTGGTATGTAAAAACATTACCACTGGGGAGACAAAGGCGGCCGGGCATGGTTCTGGCCGCCCACCCCCTCGTATACCGTGCCGGCCTTGATAGAGGCTCGCTAACAGCACTTGCCCCACCAGTCTGTCCAGGCTATACGGTGGAGCTTTGTTTTTTGTGTATATATAAAATGCAACAATCGACTAAATTACTAGAATACCCATCAGGCTACTGGAGTAGAAGGCAGAAAAAGTGACGAACGAGACTACAAACGAGGAAAACAGAAATTAGAAGAAGAAAAAACTTGTCTCGAATCGTGACGATGCTTTTGTGCGCGTGCGATCGATGTTGCGCTTGAGTTGGATGCTCATCGCAGGCCGCTTTCCAAGCCGCGATCTCGGCAGTGCGAGCGCAGTGCCCTGACCTCGTCTGCCTTTGTCCGCAGTCGATCTTTCATGCTGAAGCCCTTGCCAGGTTGCCCCGACGCGTCGACAGATTCGTTACCGCACGTGCCTATTGCAAAATAATGATGATTTCAAAAAGAAACTCTGCACAAAAAGTAATTCGCTAAAAAAATGTAAAGTTGCACGGCCAGACGTGATCGCAGCACCACCACCATTGCAAGGCAGCGGAATCATTCAATTGGCAGAAGCGTTGATGCACGGTCTCATGAGTCCATTGTTTATGGGCTGGCTGCGGTGGTAGCGTGCCCACGAGGAATGAAGTGCGCGGCATTTCGTGCTGAATGTGTGAACGCGGCATCGCCACCACCACCATCATCATCGTTCTGGCCGCTTATGATTTCACGTCGCTGAAAGAGAGACCGATGGCGTGTGACGTCACCTTGACGCGTTGCGCTCAAACACGGCGCGTACGGCGGTCGCACAAGGAACATGCTAGCGTGCCCCCCCCCCCCCCCGCACACTCAGTGGTGGACATTCAAAGTGAAAATGCTGAACATTGCCAATGTTAGCACTCTTTCACAATTGCCACCCTCCGTGGCGATTTCGTGAATTGTCTTGTTTTTGGGAGACGCGATTGGATTCAATGATTTATTTTTCCACACAGTATGTCAACAAAAGGTGGTGCATGCAGAGATGAGGTGACGTAATAACGATGCCTTGCAAGTGTCTCGAGTTCGTGCGGGGACACGGTCAGGGCTGGGTGTGTGGGTCACACAGAGGACGAGAGGCGACGCCCAGAGGAAGCGTCCAAGAAGGGGGCCGCTGGCGTGGAGAGAGCGGTAGGGGGGGTCGGGGCGGGGGGAGAAGGAACCCCAACAGCAGCACGCACATTGGTGGGGAAGAGGAGAGGGGGGTTGTGAAGAGAACTGAGACAAAGGCTGCCCTTTGTCTCCCCAGTAGAGATACACCCCACCAGGTGCTCATTTGAGGCGGAGTCGACCTAGGGGAGGCCCAGGACCGGTTCAGACAATCGTCACCGGTGTCGGTGGCCGTGAGCGGGAATCGCGAACTCAGGTCGCCCGCTCCGTTGCGATGTGCACAGACACACGCACACACACAGACACGCACACACACAGACACACGCAGACACAAGCACACACGCACACACACAGACACACACAGACACACACACACACGCACACACACGCACAAACACAGACACACGCAGACACACAGACACACGCACACACACACAGACACGCACACACACATACACACACAGACACAGACAGACGCACACGCACACACACAGACACACGCAGACAATGCGCCTTGTCGCCAGGCCGAGGGAGATTTGGGTTGCCGCCCAGCTGCTCTGCCATCCACAGCTGCCGCTTGACGCGTCTCGCGAGAGCTCTGCGGGGTGGTGGTGACACGGGGGGGGGGGTCCCCGGCGAGGAGCCACGGGACCCCCACGCTCGTCACAGTGGCTGTGACTCGTCACAGTGGCTGTGACGAGCGTGGCCACACACGTGGCCACAGGCGACGACGACTCGGCGGCGGTGATGATGATGATGAGGTCCCCGTACTTCAGCCAGGGGAATAATAAGCAACGCGCAAGACGCACGACACTCCCCATACCTGTGTCCGCGTGTGTTCCGCGCGTCCCATTGACTGCACGGCCCTCCGGGAGTGACTGATGTCTACGCCGGCTGCATTGGTTCAACACAAGCAGCCTGTGTCGGAGTTGACGTTCACGGTCTCGTGAGCTGCCTCGAACAAGCAATGGCGAACTGTCAGAGTCGTTGCTAGGCAAGGACCTTCTCTGTGGTATGCGGTTGCTAATTGTAAAACTATAAACTGCAATACATGGCACGAAATCATCGTCATTGTGGCGAATATAAGTAACAATTTATGCACGTAAAATGTGCCTCCCTATGATGTCTTCGCAGTTCAGTGCCAATAAAATAAGTTTTTTTTGGAGATGAGGTGGAAGTTGAGATCAAGGATAGAGAGGAAGTAAGATGAGAAATGAGGGAAACTTGAGACACAAATGTTGTGAAATGACAGCGATGTAGACAAGAGGAATCACGTCGCGAGATATTGGAGTTTATTTCATTTAACTAGGTGAGATCTCAAGAGACCAGGATGGCCTCGTTTGCAGGAGTGACCTGGGGCGCTTTGTGTATAATCCCAATGGAGTCAACTGAGTTTCAGTTTCAAAGTTGCCAATTTTGGACCCTGGCCGAGCTCTTGCGAATGACGCCAGGGCCTCTCTAACATCTACCGTGCAGCAGACGGCACCTCGTGTTTACCGTGGCCACTGCACCACCGCAGTAGTAACCAGCGCGGCCCGTTGGATTCGAATTGTGAGGCCGGCGAACGCCCTCCCGCTGGGCCACAGTACCCCGCCTGTGCGAGATAAAAACAACAGAAGATGGAAGAGACACTTTCTATTTCTGTAATTGGGGTGTTATGCTAATTAGGATTTAATTTTGAGACGGCGTGGTGGATTCGTGTGTTCTGTATAGTGTACTGTACTGTACTTGGGGGCTGAAGCTTCTTGCTCGGCGTGTTTCATGGCGAGCGTGGTCGCCACTCTGCTACAACTAAACTATAAACTCGTTTGGGTAAGGCCCACTGACCTGTACAGCTATTTTTCAGAAGCGACCTGGCCACATATTATAGCTTAACGAAGTGCCTTATCATCATGTGGACATTTATAGTAGCCAAATAAATACTCTAAACGGGGAGGGGGAAACCCGGAGGACCCCGACACAAACCCACGCGGCCACGGGGAGAGAGAGAGACACGCAAACTCCAAATATACAGCAGCAGGCATCGTCAGGTTCGGAATCGAATCCACGACCTCCGATATACCAGGCGAGGTAGTCAACATCTACCACGACCTCCTGTATACCAGGCGAGGGAGTTAACATCTACCACTACCTCCTGTATACCAGGCGAGGTAGTCAACATCTACCACGACCTCCTGTATACCAGGCGAGGGAGTTAACATCTACCACTACCTCCTGTATACCAGGCGAGGTAGTCAACATCTACCACGACCTCCTGTATACCAGGCGAGGTAGTCAACATCTACCACGACCTCCTGTATACCAGGCGAAGGAGTTAACATCTACCACGACCTCCTGTATACCTGGCGAGGTAGTTAACATCGAGCCCTGGCACCAGCAGAGGCGAAGCAGGCGGTGCTAACGTTGTAAACGAGTCGCTTCCCTCTCGCGATCTCTTAGCTCAGGAATGTGGTGGCACAGTGCGGTTGTTCCGAGTTTGAGCTGTGTGTAAATGATAGTTATTCTCACTACATCACACAATCTTGCGAGTCACCAGGACTGTCACAGGCATTGGCTGCACCCCACACTTGCCTGGAGATGCCTCCAACGTGGGAGGCGAAACGTCGCGACGGAGCCAAGGGAGCAGCAGCAGCAGCAGCATCAGCAGCGCTCGCCGCGGCTACCCCCGGGGAGAGCGGCCTCGCAGAGCGCGACACCGACTCGGTGCGGGACTCATTCGCCCCGCGTCGCACTCATTGGCAGCCGCTCTGCCTCCAGACCTCTACAGGGCAAACGCACGCGGCTTTGGAGTGTGAATGTTAACAGAATGGTACATTTCGATTTAAAGCTTTCGTGACTGCATGGATTCATATTCTTGGTTCTTTCGGTAAAGTCACGTAGAAGAGAAATAATAAAAATAAAACATAATCAGATACAATTCTCACGACGTTTCGGCCACAACGCAAGCAGCCGTCTTCAGGTGAAGAACAGGGCTGTCGGGAAGACAGCGTCCTAATGAACACTGCTAAGCTTGGCAGCGTATTTTTATGCTGGGTCGGAGGAGGAGAGCGCCTCGACAAAGGAGTTTACAATCAGAGGAATTTAGCATATTGATGACAAATGCAGATATGGGATTAGTCACGACTTGTGGAATGTGTAGGTGGTGGACTTTACCGAAAGAACCACGAATATAATGATAACAGGATGGCCGTGAATGTTCCCAGCAGATGTAGTTGTTGTCTCCCCTCCCTCCCTCCCTCCCTCCCGCACCTCCGAATAGCACGGTTGGCTATGTAGGGTGCGAAAGAAGTTCACCATGCTGTGCGTACAGTTACTCATCGCATCCTGTGGGATTGCCTTCGTGGTCGACGGAGGCCGCGTGGGTGGAAAGTGGGCGACTATGAACGCTCGCAGCCGAACAAAGGTGGACTATGATACAGACAAACTGTTGAATTCTCACGCTTAACATTTCCTATGCTTAATTGCATTCTGTTGAAAACTGAAAAAATTGTCATATCTGATTCTCGACCCAAGAAAGCATCGTTGTCATTGTTTTAGCTGGAATTAAAAAGACCGGTCCAGGGCAGAACATCTTTCACAAAGCAACCTTTGTAAAGAACGAATTCAAAAATTCCACACGCTTTGATCAGGATGAATTGTACAAGATATACAACTGATTTTGAAGATAATGGGTTTGAGTATGATTATTTTAGTACAAGTAGACAATGCGTAGCTCTGCAGCGGAAAATGAGACCGCTGTCTGTTTCATGCTTTTCTCACAACCCTCCTCTACTCGGAGCACACTCTGATTTTACGTAAGAACATGCCGAGATGATATGTGTTGTGAAGTTAAAAAAATATTCCTTAGGATTGAAAGAATAGTCGCAAAAATAATCGTGAAAAGTTAGACCAATTTTAAATTAGTCATGTCTGTCTTCTCTTTTCACAACTCCCACCTTTTAAGCGTCGCTATCTTATTATGCGTCTACCGAACTTCTTTCCGTCGTTTCAGCCTCGTGGAAAACAATGCTTATTTGTCGCACGGAAATTACAATTTAGCCAGTGCCCCAGCTAGTGTCCTTGGCAACGACCCACAGCCACTAACAACATCGTTGCTACTTTATTTTACCAGCTAAGGCCCACTGAGCTATATAGCTCTTTTTCAGAAGGGACTTGGCCACAAATGATAGCTCAACGATGTGGGCTTATCACGTGTAAATATAAAGTAGCCAAATACTAAACACGTGATGTTGATTCTAAATGGGGAGGGGGAAACTGGAGACCCGGAGAAAATCCACGTGACCGCGGGAAGAGAGAAGCACACAAACTCCAGATATACAGCAGAAGGCGTCAGGGTCGGGCTCAAACCGACGACCTCCTGTATACCAGGCGAGAGAGTTAACATCTCCTAGCCACCGTGGTGATGATGATGAGAGAGAGAGACATGCAAACTCCAGATACACAGCAGGCGTCAGGTTCGGGTTCGAACCCACGACCTTCTCCATACCAGGTGAGGTAGTTAACATCTCCGAGGCACCGTGGCACCCCAAAAGTTATTGTTGGGATGCAGAGGAACCCAGCCAGCAGCCAGCCAGGAGGAGGCTAAGATCATGTTTATAAGTCGTTTGATTATTCTGGTTGCAGTTGTTTATGACCAGATGAGGTGTCAATGAGATAACAAACCTCCCGCAACGAGCACAAATAGCACGACAATAAACTAGCGAGGCCACCGAGAGAAGAGTCGCACACCACACTTTACAGTCGTGGGGTTTGTTAAAAATTATGTTTTATCAATGTTTCCCGGTGAACAGTTTTATAATGGGCATATAAATAGTTTTCCAATTAGTGGCTACTGAGAAACAGATAATACATTCCAATAGTCAATACAATACCAAATGCAGTAATTGGTATTAAAGGTTGCTGACACATGGCATTATGGGTAGACTGTTTCCATGAGATAAACCAAAATATAATTATCATCATCCACTTAATGATACTTTCCTGGGCCCAACTGTCATTTAAATAGGAATAGGATTATTGTCAGTTGCGTAGCAATTAACGGCTCAAGGCAATGCATTCACATGGAGTTGACCCTACCTCCGGTATTGTGAGTCTGTGGGATGTTCCAAACGCAGTCTATCATGTCATGGGTCCTTGTTGTGCCTCGGAGATGACAACTCCACTTGCAAGGGACACCTGGAAGCGCCCCAAGCCCTGCTGCTGCTCTGAGCACCACAGGCTCTCGGTGCCGTGCGGCTGTTTATTGCCTTTAAAGGGGCCGCCTCGCGGTGCAGAGCAATCATCGTTTAACCCGCTTTGGGAGAAGTGTCGTCACGCCAAGCCGCAGCAGAAACGTCGCGACTGGACTGCGGCCAAGCCCGCCAACCCCGGACTCCCCGAGCTTGACAGCGTGGGCCTCAGACATCTGCCCTCGTCTCAAATCCAGGTGAAGCAGCCAGGGGCAACTTCCACCGCCCTCCACCGCCACATCACCACGGAAAGCAACTTCGCGTTCAATGCCGTCGTTTATTGCCCATCATTATTTTACTAAGCAAGTCTACCGATAGATGCCTTAATATCCACACAGACGGCGGCAGTGACTTGTCCACTTGATCGAGATGTGTGAATGTTCTAAGGTAATGCACGTTTCATTTGTGCGTGGCCATTAGCCAGTGCCAGATTAAACTAGTGCGGGGTCTGTAACATTTGTTATAAAGGGGCCTTAAATAAAAAAAAAACATAAATATTAAAACACAAATGTTTAACTTGCATTGTAAATTAATAGTATTTTTAAAATTTGTTATACAGCCAGATAATACGACAAATTGTTAACCTTAAACACTCAATTTAAAGCTTTCGTGACTGCAGGGATTCATCTTCTTGGTTCTTTCGGTAAAGTCACGTAGAAGGGAAGTAATAAAATAATAAAAATAAAACATAATAAAACAATTCTCACGACGTTTCGGCCACAACGCAAGCAGCCGTCCTCAGGTGAAAACCAGGTCCGTCGAGGCGACAGAGTCTGAATGAACATGCGTTGTGGCCGAAACGTCGTGAGAATTGTTTTATTATGTTTTATTTTTATTATTTTATTACTTCCCTTCTACGTGACTTTACCGAAAGAACCAAGAAGACTTAAACACTCAGTCGTTCATAAAAGTTGAAGGTGGTATAGTACTATAGTAATAGAGCAAGTGCAGAATCACTGAACCGGAATTGATAGCTTGAAAGCATTTAGCGCGGGCCCTTGAAAGTACGGGGCCCGTAGCTACTACTTGTGTAGCTACTACTTGTGTAGCTGCTACATGTGTAGTTACTGCATGTGTAGCTACTACTTGTGTAGCTACTACTTGTGTAGCTACTGCATGTGTAGCTACTGCATGTGTAGCTACTACACGTGTAGCTACTACTTGTGTAGCTACTACGTGTGTAGCTACTACATGTGTAGCTACTGCATGTGTAGCTACTACATGTGTAGCTACTGCATGTGTAGTTACTGCATGTGTAGCTACTACATGTGTAGCTACTACATGTGTAGCTACTGCATGTGTAGCTACTACATGTGTAGCTACTACTTGTGTAGCTACTGCATGTGTAGCTACTACATGTGTAGCTACTACATGTGTAGCTACTACTTGTGTAGCTACTACTTGTGTAGCTACTACTTGTGTAGCTACTACATGTGTAGGCCTCGTAGCTACTACATGTGAAGCTACTTTTGCTATGAGGATCATCCGCCACTGCCATTAGCCAATCGACCCTTGAAATGAATGAACATGTATCTAACGAAACTAAACTTTTATTTTACCAGGCAAGGCTCACTAAGCTGTAAAGCTATTTTGCAGAAGCGACCTGGCCACAAACGATTGCTCAACGAAGTGGTTTGTCATGTGGATATTTATAGCAGCCCGCCAAATACTCTGACTTGTGTGCCTCTGGGTGTTTGTGGTTGGTTGGTTTGACTCTGTCTCGTCACGGCTCCGTCGAGGTGCAAATGAGACGGAAACAGACGGCGGACTGCGTCTGTCCACGTGGCGTTGCGTCGGAATGCATTCACGTTTTTACTTTTAAATAATTAAGCCACTGCCTCATTGCCATCCGCGAGACGCAGAAGAGCAGATGTCGGAGCGAACACCGGGCAGTGTGTGCAAGTGGCGCATTTGGACAAGGCGAAGAGAGAGAGAGAGTGGAGATTGCAATCCATTCATCATCCATTAGCGCGCTGGCGCGGTGCGATAGCCGCTTCACAAGTCGGATACAAGCCATCGATGAGGACGACGACGACCGTGACCAACAAAGCCACCCTGGGTTGCAAAACATAACATCTGCTCTGCGGCGCAAGGCCATGAGATGGGCAGGAAATCTCGAAGCGTTGCGATCACGAATTTCCACATAGAACGACAAAGATGCCCCGTGTTGTCTTAACAGACTTGTGGGGCAAGCGCCGTTAGCGAGCACAGATGAAGGCCGGCACGGCACACGAGGTGGTGGGTGGCCAAGCACCACGCCCGGCTGCTTTTGTCTCCCTAGTGGCGATGTCCACACATTTTTATTTCTACCAGTTAAGGCTTATTGAGATATACAGCTTTTTTCAAAAGCGACCTGGCCACAAATGATAGCCCAACAAAGTGGCTGATCACGTGGAGGGAAAAACCGGAGGACCCGGAGAAAAATCCAAGCGACCATGGGGAGAGAGACACGCAAACTCTAAATATACAGCAGCTGATTTTAAACAATGATCTTAAACAATGTAGCCAGGAGTAACCAGCGAGCACAAACAAGAGAACGTCACGCATGCGCAGTGCCGTCCCTTGAACGTCGTTTTCATTCGCTTGCAGTTTCTAGCAGCTAGTCTGGATACCTCACAAAATAGGCAATCGGTTCAAATGTTGACGTTCATGATTCATGCTTCTACTCCCGAGAGGCGTGTTGAGTCGGGCAAGGGGGTAACTGGGTTGAAACTAAACTCAAGAAGGTGGGCGCAGTCGTCGCCGACAAAAGTTTGACAACCACCGCTGTGAGCAAACCTCTTTCCCCCTGCAGCAGCAGCAGCAGAAGAAGAAGACGAAGACGAATCCACGACTGGCAGAGCAGAGCGACATCTTCCTCCGCCCTGCGGACACAGCCGCGCCAAGGTCGCGCCAAGGTCGTGCCAAGGTCGTGCACAAGAGTCCCCTGGCTTGATGCCGTCCCAATGCTCGCCCCGGAGGCGCGGGGCGAGCTGGTGGCTCGTGTCACCGAGCAGCTCCCACTTGGTGCGCTCCGCACCCCTCCTTGGCATTTCCTCTTGGCCACGTCTCGAACCTGAACAGCCCACCCCTCGTGAAGCGGTGCTATCCAAACGCTGCATTGTCACCAGGCGCGGACATTACGCGATGCCACTCGGGGTGGGCGCGCGGTTGTCTCGAGTGTGACGGGCGCGGTTTGGGCCTGGGGGGGGGGGGGGTCATTATCGGCGCCACTTGATATTCTCCGAGGCCCTGCGGACGATGTTAGAACGCGCGCAGCATTTGGAGCGGCGCGCAATCGCCTCTCTCCCTCGTCTCGCTTTGACCCTCGCTCATCCACCGCACCGCCACGCCATCCTCTTAGTGTCTGGGCCCAACATTCAATTTTGTTTTGTTGTGCGAATATTTTGCCATTTCAATTTTCATTCCCCCTAAGCGCTTCTTGCCCCGTTGAGTTGAACAAGGCTGGCCTTGCCCTGTGGTCCGAGATGGCCACAGACACTCGACGAGTACTTCACATCTTGGGAATAACCAACCCCGTAGTAGACTCTACCACCCTAGCCAGGAGGTATCACGGTGGCTAGGAGATGTTGACTACCTCGCCTGGTATGCAGGAGGTCGTGGGTTCGATCCCGACCCTGATGCCTGCTGCTGTATATTTGGAGTTTGCGTGTCTCTCTCTCTCTCTCCCTGTGGTGAGATGTTGACTATCTCGCCTGGTATGCAGGAGGTCGTGGGTTCGATCCCGACCCTGACGCCTGTTGCTGTATAATTGGAGTTTGTGGTGTCTCTCTCTCTCCGTGGCCGCGTGGATTTTTCTCAAGATCCTCCGGTTTTCCCTCCACATTCAGAATCAACGTCACGCGTTTAGAGAATTTTGCTGCTATACATTTCCACGTAATGATCATAAGCCACTTCGTTAAGCTGTCATGTTTGGCCAGTCGCTTCTGTAAAACAGCTGTACATCTCAGTGGGCCTTACTTGCTAAAATACAAAAAATTGTTTACTAAAACAAAGTTTGTAGTTTAATAGTTTAGCATCGCCGTTTCACTCTCCCTTGGCAAGTCGTGGATGTGTCCCGAGCAGACAAGTCCTGTGAGGCCCCTGTCTGGGCGTGGGCAGTCTGGCTCATCAGTCCGGTTGCTCGCTCCCCCCAGCCGAATTATTGCCACAAAAATGCACCCTCGTTTCAATGGTCCACCGGATTATTATTTTTCAAAGAATTCGCGGTCCGGGTTTAACATCGTTGCGAATGCTCGCGACAAAGCGCACGCGCCACCGCTCGTCGGACGAAACGCAACACATTCGTCAATCAGGCTGCCTTGAAAGAAGACGGGGGGGGGGGGGAATATACGCCACGTAAATGAATAAAGTGCTATGAAGAATGGCCTTCGCTCGAAATTTATGTCACCTATTATCTGCCAGTTTATTTCAAGGTCACGGTGGTATCGAACGCGCTCGTTATTTTTGTGTTAATCGTGCTTGTGCGCAACTGTCAATGCAGCAGCATCGCCAAACAATGTAGTCGAGCGTTCTGCTATGCCCGTTATTTCTACCGCGAAGGCTCATCGGAGTCGCGAGGCTTTTCTCCAGGAGGGTCCTGCCATTCCTTCGAGCGATTGGTCCGAATGGCATCATTGAGCCTTTGGCTTCGTGCGGGAGCAAAGTCAAGAACTCAGGCGACACCCCCAGAGCCACGCTGCATGGAGAAGCAAAATGCTCGTTCGTGGAATAAATAAACGGTGACCTTAGTCAATTTTAATAATCAAATAGTTAATAATGAAAATAAAAAAAAATAGTTTGTTATGACAATTCTATATTTATTTAAAGTTGCGCATTGTTATGCGACGTCACATTTCTCCCCCCCCCCCTCGTCACACATCGTCACAAATGTCTGACCCCCCCCCCCCCCTTAGGTGCGTGACGTCATTTATAGACGGCCCCTTGCCACCTGTCGGGGCCCAACGCCGAATAGTCGGGGGAGTTGGTTGGCATGTGGTTGGCATGTGGTTGGCATGTGGTTGGCATGTGGTTGGCATGTGGTTGGCATGTGGTTGGCATGTGGCAGCAAGTGGCGGGTCAGGGAGAGCGCTGTGGCGGTGGGGGCGCTAGCCCTCCTACCCCCTTGAGGGGGACGATAGCCCCCCCTTGAGCACGGGAGACCCCGACAATTGGTATTTTATTGATATTTGGCAATTCAAACACGGTAGAACAATCCATAGTTAATTACTGGACTCTATTTAACTGTGTTTTTACACGTTTCATGACCGACCCGCGCGCCCGGTCCAGCCTTGTGCTTGTGTCGACGAACCCACAGCAGGCAGCACGGGAGTCGTCGTACACGAATTCGGTCAAACAAAAGTCTCAATATGTCAAGAGCAGCAATGCGTCTGTAAAATACGAGCCGGTGCCGGTCCTGAATAGAGGAAGGTCACGAAGCAGTCCCTCCGGAGAGACGCACTCGGCTCGCCAGCCGCAGGTGGCTCACCCCCCCCGCACAGATTTGACGACCGCCCTGGCGCTGAGCGAGCGATGCGCTCCCAGGAGGCTGCCAACCCCGCAGCCCGGGCTGGGCACGGGCTGGGCACGGGCTGGGCACGGCGCTGAGCGCGCTCGGAAGATGCGTCTCAACGCGGCCGCGCGGCGCTGCTGGACACAAAGATGCACCACCCCCTGCTTCTCTCTCGCAGCTTCCTTGAGGGTCAGCCTCCTGAAACCTCGTGGTTTCAGGGGGCTACCAGGGCGGGCGGGCGGGCGTGTAGAGTGACGACAGTACAGACATCGATATACTCGACACGTGTTGTGTATTTTACTCGAGAGCGGTGTTCTTCACGAATCTCCAGAGGGGCGAGGGCCACTTTCGCCAACAAGACATCATCAGTGTGAGGGCCGCCGCACATTTGAAACCATTGGGTGTTTGACAGCAGCACAATGATGGTGATGGCGGGGGGTGTTGTCACGTGGTGTGTATTGTCGGGGCCGTACTAAAGGCCACCAGGGACCGCCAGTGGCCCGCGGGCTTTGCGATGAAGGCTCCACTCCCAACTTGGTCAACAGAGCAATGCAATCAGCTGCTGTGCAAGAGCGAGATGGGTCACTCAATCGATGTTTTTTTTGGGTTAGATCGCGTAAATATGTAAATGTGTCGTTAAACCCGCCACCACCCGACACAGCCAACTAATAAGGTTCGTCACGTAGAGTTATGGCTGTCGCCTAATGAGGCTGGTTGTAATTCCTAGTGAAACGTCGTACTCGAATTGTAAATGTTATGGGTTTACTCTCCGACACACGGGTGTGCTGTACTAGTAACTAATTGACACGTTCTGTTTCCGTGACAAACCTAATTGGCTATGTCGGGTGGTGGCGGGTTTAACGACACATTTATATATTGACGCTAATCCAAACACCTCTATTATGGATAACATTGGTCGCGGAAGCCGACTGCTAATACGTGTAAAACTAGACGGGCGAGGAGCGGTAGTGCAGCCGCCCGAGTTCGATTCCAGCTCACGGCCACCAACACCAGTGACGAATATCCCAACCGGTCCTGGGCCCCCTCCTCTCGTGCGGTCTCAGCCTCTAACGAGGGACACAGAAGACGCCCCGACATGATGCTGGCCACCCACCCCTTCCTCGTGTGTGCCATGCGCAGTCTGTTCAGGCTCAACGGGGGGTCTTGGTCATTATTGCACTGGAGGTCAATGAGATGGGTTTTCTCGGCTCGGGGAGGCCTTAAACCAGCAGTGGACTGGTTAGCACGAATTCTAACACAACGGGCTGAGTGAGACGCGTGCCTATCTGAGTCGTCATTTATACTGGGGGAATCCGATGAGCTATAAAGCTCTTTAATAAGGATGTCCAGTGGTATTCTTAGGTTTTTTCGGTAAAGTCACCGAAAAAACCTAAGAATATGAATCCTTGCAGTCACGAAAGCTTCAAATCTAGAATGTCCGGTGGTGGCGGGTGAAGAATACCACAACAACAAACTACACAAGAAACATGATTGGGGGGCAGAATATAGGATCGGTAGGCAAATCACTAAAATAAATCCAATTCTATTTTATTTGACCAGACAAAGCCCACCTCCTTGAGAAGCGAGCGGACCACACAATGGGAGGAGCCCCCCCCCCCCCGCCCGCCACAACCACCCACGCTCCTATCGCGGCCTGAAACTCACTCAGCTATAGGTGCTCGCTAACAGCACTCGCCCCAGCACCTCCTCGGGGTTAAGAGGGAGGCCCCTTTGTACTCCTTTCTCAAGTCTCCCTCGTGCCCCGCACTGGCGATGCGAGCTCTGGACTTGTGCCACGGCCTTGACGACAGCTGTGGCCACTTGCTGGATTCTTCTTAAGTGACGGAGATACTCGGCACAAAGATTTACCGGAGCGCATTCTGTTAAACTTCATTGTATAACGACAACATCAACAAAATAAAACCCACGTTGAGAACTTGGTCTAGCAAGTCGACTGCTTCGTCTCATCCCCACTGTGATTGCCCTGCAGGCCGCAGGTCGCACAACAACACTCAGACACTCGCTCCCCTCGCACCGCTCACATTTTGGGATTCCCTGCCATCATCATCATCATCTCTTTTCCCAAAGCTCGTATCATAAATAACTTTGCTTCAATAAAGATACTTGTTTTACACTTATATATTATATAGTTATAATGTTGATAGTGCTGTTTGTTGCTGACCGATGCTTTTGGATTTTCGTGTTGCAGTGATTTGACAGAAGGGCCGATTAAGAAATGTACTCCGGTTTTTCCCTGCACATTGAGAAACACGCGTTTCGAGTGTTTGGCTGCTATAAATTCCCACGTTAGAAGCCACTTCGTTGAGCTGTTCTCTCCGGCCAAGTCGCGTCTCAAAAAGAGAAATACAGCTCAGTGGGCCCATCCTGGTAAAAAAAACATAGCGTACACTGTAAAAAATGTGACACATTGTTACTTAAAAAAATTATGGCAACAAAGTAATAAACTATAGTTTATTAGTTTGGGAATTAACCACAGCGTGACACAAGATTGGCTCTTCCTGAAAGTGAAGAGAGTCGCCATTATTGTTCTCACATCTCTGGCGGTTCAGAGAGTGGCAGAAATTCCACATTCCTATGTCAGGAATCGTATACAGTAGTACACTGGTAAGGGGCCGTCCATAAATGACGTCACGCACCTATTGGGGGGGGGGGTCAGACATTTGTGACGATGTGTGACGAGGGGGGGGGGGGGGTGAGAACTGTGACGTCACATCAAAATGCGCAACTTTAAATATAGACAAAACGTTCTACTTAATTAAATAGACGTTTTAATAAATGTTTTCTCCTACAACATCAGAGTGCAGCGGCACATTAAATACGCACTACAATGACAATAGTTTAAAGCGATTTGAAGCATGTTTCATTTTTTGGGGGGAGGGGGGCAGAGCTTTGTGACGTCATATTTGAGAGGGGGTCTGACTTTTTGTGACGCCGTGTGACGATGGGGGGGGGGGGGGGGGGTCAAAAATCGTCCTAAATCGCGTGACGTCATTTATGGACGGCCCCTAAGGCGAACACAATGAACCGCCCCGCCCCCCCGGCTGTACCAAGTGGTGCTGCCTTCACTGACTCCAGTGGGGTCAACAGATGCCTCTAACGTTGAGCCTTGACCATCATCTCAGGCTTATAAGACGCTGTCTCTTTTTTTTTGTTAAGCAAAAGTTAGTGGTGCATTGTGTAACCGCCCAGCTGTGCACGTGTACGCGGTGGACAGCTTTGTACAACTTTACTGACCCCCCGGCACATGTTTATTGGGTGCCTTTTAGGGTTTTTTCTTGTTTCGTGACCGCCTTGTGACCCGGAGAATTCCGATTCTCGACGGCGGTCGGCCATTTCAGGTCCCAGAGAGAGGTTGGTGGGAGTTTTTTTTTTTCATTCTTTATCCGGCTTAATCTCTCCCAACAAGGAATCCGGAAATTCCCAACTCGCAGCTTCTCTCCAAAACGAAACAGCTGAGAACGAATCGGCAAGTTGAAGAGTCGCCTCCTCCTGGCGCGCGCAGCCGAGTCTCGGGTTGTTGTACACGCCACGGGGTGGTCCAGATGTCTTGTGACCCCCCCCCCCTCAATTATAATTAGTGACCCTGAACATTGTTTTACTTTGCATATACATTTTTGTTTAAAATAAACGTCACTTGAAAAAAATATTGCGTTTTAGAGAATTCTTCTTTCACATGTCTCACGTCGATGCACAGCAGCAACTCACGTTCAGGTGGTCAGGCCAGAGAATTAAATGGGGGGGGGGGGGTCACGAGACATGTGGACCACCCTGTAGACGTCGCTTTTCGGCGAGCATCCAGCAGTGGCTTGATGATGGCCGCTGCTACTGACGACGACGCCGATGATGTCGCCAGTTTAGAGACATCGCGTCCACTGGAACAGCGAGACGGGGTGGTGGTCACGAGAGGCGGAGTGGGCACGACACAAGGGGGGGGGGGGGGGCAGCGTGGAGATGGTTATAGATTGGTAACAGCGACGGCTTGGGGATTCCTTCATCCAGTGGCGGACTGATCATGGCTCATGATGATGTTCCATGAAATAAAGGAATACTGCACGCGTGCTTGGTGGCAGTGTTCGCAGGAAGCAGAGGGGGTGGGGGTAGTTGCCCCCCCCCCCCCCCCATTGACTGCTGCTGGGCCCAACCGCCTCACGTCGACATCGTTCCGATGCACCGCGGAATGTCCCCACGCCACTCCGCTCGTCGGCTTCACAAACCTGCACTCTGGCTTGGTGGATTCTTCGCTCTGTGCTGTCAGCACATATCCCTATCGGAAGCTGAGGATCACAACGGATAGAGGTGGCCGGGGGGAGCGCTGAGATTCTGGGTTCAAATCCAAGTGTCAGCCTCCAGAGGCACGCTTAAACGGCGTGCTCAAGTGTAGCAAGCTGATGGTTCAAGCTAAGTCACCAATGACTGGACAAAATAACTAATAGTTTCAACTAGTTTTTTTCACCTACGTTGGTTAAATTCCAGCTCTGAGATTAAAACATTAACCCGTAAAAACAAAGTTTTTCACTATATATCCTTTATATGCGTGTTCAATGGGCCATAACCCAGCCCACATTGGTCTTTGAAACGGGCGGCTAGAGTCCTCTCGTCCTCTGGCTTGAGATGGCTGCCACCTATGGGTCAGATGATTGCCTGCCACCATTAAGCAATTGGTAATTAAATATTTTAAAAAATTCCTAAAAAGTGTAAAATTTAGGAAAAAATTTTCACGAAAATAAATTGTTACGCACAACGAGTCTGTGTGCAAAATGTCAGCTCGATTGGATCACGGGAAGTGGGTTAAAAAACGACCGAAAGATTTGCACGGTCGTAAGCGCGCAAGCAAGTGAACTTAATATAAAGGATTTAAAAAAATACATATCAGGTTGACTCGTCATGCAACAAACATTCATCGATATCAGGGCATGTGGGAAATGTGCCCTTCGAGCGTGTGGATGGAAACGTGAACTTGAAGGGCTCTCTCCGAAGTAGCTCTGTGATATCTACTCCCACTGACCCGGCATGCACGAGTTCCAGAGGGCACGTGATCGTACAACAATGGCGCCCAAAGTACCAAAAACAAACTGAGCACTTTGTGGGGGTGGGTTGGGGGAGTACAAAACAGCAATTTCCGAATGGCTGATGAGTTGTAAGCAGTTCGGGCCTCCCAAGGGAGCCTCCTCGCCCTCCCCCCACCCCCCTCTCGCGGCCCCCACCCCCACGCACCCGGAGCGGGGCGCCTCCACAGCCCCGCCCCTACCAGGGCCGCCGCCTGTTGGCATCAAGCGGGAGAAGCAGAGATTGCTGCACATTGTGATGGTCGTCACCAAAGTGGCTTATGGCACACACGTGTGTGTGGTCCATGTTGCGGGCAAGGGCCCTTCGCCAGCACGGAGAGATTGACGAACCCGAAGGTAGAGACCCCTGTCGACACGGCGGAGCCTTGAAAGCACCCCCTGAAGAAGAGGAAGAAGAAGGAGACGTGGGGCACACGATGCCCGTCACGACACTTCGCCGATGTGAGCAGAGAGACACGGCACAGCCCAGGGCTACAGAGCGGCACGGCACAGCCCAGGGCTACAGAGCGGCACGGCACAGCCCAGGGCTACAGAGCGGCACGGCACAGCCCAGCGACACGGCACAGCCCAGGGCTACAGAGCGGCACGGCACAGCCCAGGGCTACAGAGCGGCACGGCACAGCCCAGCGGCACGGCACAGCCCAGGGCTACAGAGCGGCACGGCACAGCCCAGGGCTACAGAGCGGCACGGCACAGCCCAGGGCAGCAGCTGCTACTGCCCTGGGCTGTGCCGTGTCGCTCTACTGCCCTTGCGTGTTTGGGTTGTGCCGCACGTTGTTGTTGCTGTTGTTATCCGACGCGTCGATTTTTCTTTTTAAACGAGAGACGAAGAAAGTTGCATTTTGGGTTTGAAAGCCTCATGTGGAATATTTTAGGCGGTCAGCTGGGACATTTCTACGGCCGGGACAACAACAGCAACAACTCCGCAGCGTTTTTTTCCCCATAAACAGGGACCGTGAAAAGTTTGTGAACAAAACGAGATCTCGTGGCGTGTACTGCAAGCTCCCCAAATGTGGACATTCATCTGCAGGCCCAGCGTGAAACGCCGCGGCTCTTGGCTGCGCGGACCCCAAAAAACAAATCACCCCGCCCCCCACCGCCACTAAATCACCCGTTGCCAGAGAGAGAGAGAGAAAACGGAAAAGAGTGAAAAAACGCAGGCTACTGCTGGGCACGATGAGACCCGGCACCGGGATTTTTCTCATTCCAGAGGTTTCTACTCGCCGGCAGACGGTCGTGTGGCCTCTCTATATAAGGCGCTGCTTTGGGAGAAAAATATCCAGAAACGGGGGGGGGGGGGGGGCGGGTTACGTCGACACTTTATGAAAAAACGGGAAAGTGAAGAATGTGGCCGTGGCTCATCCCCTCGATTGTTGGACGACGACTTGGGCGTGAGTGATGGTGCGGAGTGGGTGATGGTGCGGAGTGGGGAGTGGGTGATGGTGGGGAGTGGGTGATGGTGGAGAGTGGGTGATGGTGGGGAGTGGGTGATGGTAGGGAATGGTGGGGAGTGGGGAGTGGGTGATGGTGGGGAGTGGGTGATGGTGCGGAGTGGGGAGTGGGTGATGGTGGGGAGTGGGTGATGGTGGAGAGTGGGTGATGGTGGGGAGTGGGTGATGGTAGGGAATGGTGGGGAGTGGGGAGTGGGTGATGGTGGGGAGTGGGTGATGGTGCGGAGTGGGGAGTGGGTGATGGTGGAAGAGTGGGTGATGGTGCGGAGTGGGTGATGGTGGGGAGTGAGTGGGTGATGGTGCGGAGTGGGTGATGGTGGGGAGTGGGGAGTGGGGGGTGGGGGGGAGGGGGTGATGGTGGGAAGTAGGTGATGGTGGGGAGTGAGTGGGTGATGGTGCGGAGTGGGTGATGGTGGAGAGTAAGTGGGTGATGGTGGGGAGTGGGTGATGGTGGGGAGTGAGTGGGTGATGGTGCGGAGTGGGTGATGGTGAGGAGTGGGTGATGGTGGGGAGTGGGTGATGGTGCGGAGTGGGGAGTGGGTGATGGTGGGGAGTGGGTGATGGTGGGGAGTGGGTGATGGTGCGGAGTGAGTGGGTGATGGTGCGGAGTGGGTGATGGTGGGGAATGGGGAGTGGGTGATGGTGGGGAGTGGGTGATGGTGCGGAGTGGGGAGTGGGTGATGGTGGAGAGTGGGTGATGGTGCGGAGTGGGTGATGGTGCGGAGTGGGTGATGGGGGGGAGTGGGGAGTGGGTGATGGTGGAGAGTGAGTGGGTGATGGTGCGGAGTGGGTGATGGTGGGGAGTGAGTGGGTGATGGTGCGGAGTGGGTGATGGTGGGGAGTGGGGAGTGGGTGATGGTGGGGAGTGGGTGATGGTGGAGAGTGAGTGGGTGATGGTGCGGAGTGGGTGATGGTGGGGAGTGAGTGGGTGATGGTGCGGAGTGGGTGATGGTGGGGAGTGGGGAGTGGGTGATGGTGGGGAGTGGGTGATGGTGGGAAGTAGGTGATGGTGGGGAGTGAGTGGGTGATGGTGCGGAGTGGGTGATGGTGGAGAGTAAGTGGGTGATGGTGCGGAGTGGGTGATGGTGGGGAGTGAGTGGGTAATGGTGCGGAGTGGGTGATGGTGAGGAGTGGGTGATGGTGGGGAGTGGGTGATGGTGCGGAGTGGGGAGTGGGTGATGGTGGGGAGTGGGTGATGGTGGGGAGTGGGTGATGGTGCGGAGTGAGTGGGTGATGGTGCGGAGTGGGTGATGGTGGGGAATGGGGAGTGGGTGATGGTGGGGAGTGGGTGATGGTGCGGAGTGGGGAGTGGGTGATGGTGGAGAGTGGGTGATGGTGCGGAGTGGGTGATGGTGCGGAGTGGGTGATGGTGGGGAGTGGGGAGTGGGTGATGGTGGGGAGGGAGTGGGTGATGGTGCGGAGTGGGTGATGGTGGGGAGTGGGGAGTGGGTGATGGTGGGGAGTGGGTGATGGTGGGGAGTGAATGGGTGATGGTGCGGAGTGGGTGATGGTGGGGAGTGGGGAGTGGGTGATGGTGGGGAGTGGGTGATGATGCGGAGTGGGTGATGGTGGGGAGTGGGGAGTGGGTGATGGTGCGGAGTGGGTGATGGTGGGGAGTGGGTGATGGTGCGGAGTGGGTGATGGTGGGGAGTGGGGAGTGGGTGATGGTGGGGAGTGGGTGATGGTGCGGCGTGGGGAGTGGGTGATGGTGGGGAGTGGTGGGGAGTGGTGGGGAGTAGGTGATGGTGCGGAGTGGGTGATGGTGGGGAGTGAGTGGGGAATGGTGGGGAGTGGGTGATGGTGGGGAGTGGGTGATGGTGAAGAGTGGGGAGTGGGTGATGGTGGGGAGTGGGGAGTGGGTGATGGTGGAGAGTGGGGAGTGGGTGATGGTGGGGAGTGGGTGATGGTGCGGAGTGGGTGATGGTGCGGAGTGGGTGATGGTGGGGAGTAGGTGATGGTGATGGTGGGGAGTGGGTGATGGTGGGGAGTGGTGGGGAGTAGGTGATGGTGGGAAGTAGGTGATGGTGATGGTGGGGAGTGGTGGGGAGTGGGTGATGGTGGGGGCTATGGTGGGGAGTGGCGGCCCGAGTTCGGCTCCAGCTCGCAGTCCGCAAGTGGTGACGAATATTTCAGCCGGTGCTGGGCCTCCCCTAGATCGACTTAGCGTTAAACTAGTGCTTTGGCGGCCAGGGCGATGATCTGGCCCGTTTACAGCACTTCCCCCAACATCTGCCAAAGGCGATCTGTGTGTAGTTTGAGACTATACCACGTGGGGCTAATTGTGTATGCAGTGGAACGCCTCCTTGTCACAGATCTTACGAACACCACTCACACCCCCCAATCGATTCCATTATCCGCGAATCCATTCCTGCCGTCATCCACGTTTCAATGCGGATAACATGATTTACCGGCAAGTGGTGACAGTCGTCTACTACCCGCCTTGTTTACCGGATAGCCCGATGCCAATCCAACCGGAATGCGCCCCCCCCCCCCCATCTCGAAAGCTGAGCAGTGCGTGAGCCCGGAGAGTGCTTGTGTAGAGGTGTTGAACCTGCTACACTTGGATGGGCAACCGCCTCGCACAGCGGACTGTTCTTATCAGATGAGAGGCTGTTTGGTGGCCAGCGCAGCAAAATCCATTTCCGTATTGTAAAACTTCAACTAAAATAGTTTAACTTTTTATTTTACTAGGTGAGACCCATTGAGCGTATCGCGTGTGCGTTCACAGCACCCACATTCTGCAAAGGCGGCGGTGTTGAGTCTCGATGTGCAGGGGAGAAATAGACGAGATCAGCGAGGTGCCGTGGTTCATCTGCGGCGCTCACTCACGAGGGTGCTGGGTGGCCAGAGCCACCGGCGGCGGCGTGGGCCACGCGGATTCGAGGAAGTTCCGTTCTCCGTTGATCTTTGAGATAAAGTCGGCACCACTTTGGTCCAGTGTTCGATCCATTGTCAAATGCGTGGCGCGTCGCTGCTAGCCCAGAGTTGTCTCCAATGTGCAACAGAAAAAAATAATAATCCCAAAACTGCATTTGTGTTAGTGTGGTCTTTCTCCCCCCTCCCCCCCCAAGTAGATGTCTCGATGTAAAAGCTCACAGTGTAAAATCGGCACGGCTCGTTTGAGCGACGTTCCCATTTTCCTCCGACACCGGCCCAGAGCTCCCCTGAGCCCGGAGCAAGGGGAGAACCGCGCTGCGCGGGGTCCCCTCGTCCTGCCGGCAACGCACCGCCGGCAGGTTCGGCGCTGGTCAAGGTTGTGCGCCTCGACTACCTACAGGCTGCGATATCCGATTATATTCTTTATAATTGTTACTCTATCGATCATTCGGTTAGATTATATGACGAATTGGAGAGCATTGGGGGGAAAAAAGTGGAGGGGAAAGAAAGGCTCACCTCAACGTTCCCGCGTGTGCCGCTGGACGGGAGGTGATGGGCGGGGGCTTTAGTGGCGTCGTCGGCATCGTCAGCCGCGTCCGACTGGGGCGTGGCGTCTGCGGGGGTTGCCTGCCTTCGGGGGTTGCCTGCCTTCGGGGCTGCTCGAGCAATCAACCGCGGCAAAAGTGACCAGTGACAATGTTTAGTCGCTTGAGTTCGCTTCGTCGGCCCAACTCGAAACGTGATACTCGCCAGACCTAACCACAATGCAGCAGCAGCAGCAACATCATCATTATTATTATTATATTACATTCAGTATTGATGTCGACCCACCTAAGTGGAGCCACGTAGAGTAAGCAAGCCGCCGCTCGGTGCTAATGATGAAACTGGGGGGGGGGGGGGGGGGGGGGCTGCCCAGTGACGGACGCCCAACGCTTCCACGCTTGCATCACGAGCTCGAGAATCGACTCCGAACTGACGATGACGACGATGACGCTGCGCGTTGCTTCGTGCCCTTTTATCGGTGTGGCTTCTGCCAAGCGCAGCAGTGTTTGGAGAACTTTGTCCGCTGCGGCGAACCGCGCGTTTCTCACGTGTGTCTCGATTTGCGCGAGGATTTCCACCCACCCACCCCACCTCCGAAGAGCTGGCGAGAGCGCCTTCTAAGGGAGAAATCTTCCCGTGTGTGTTTGAAGACCTCCTCCCCCCCCGCGCGCCCCTCTTAAAAATAATCACCGATCTCGGCTGCCTTCCCAAAAATAAAAAATATAAAATGTGCTCGGGTTTTGGAAGGAAATCTGCAGCTGGTCAGTTGGGATTAATCACGGTACCGTGACCGTTTTAAAAAAATTAATCAGCTCACAAAAAAGTTGGATGTCGCTTATCTATGTAAGGGTTTGTTTATTCGCTATTAGGTATTCATCTCCCCTCTCATCTCGCTCCACTGCCCGTGTTCACTCCGTGTTCGCGTTTGTCACGGCGGTCGATTCCCCGCAGCGCCTCGCGCCGGTGACCTCGCGCCGGTGACCTCGCGCCCGGCGCGTGCAGCCGCGGGGCGCGCGGAGCCTCTTCCACCGTCAGCCCCGGAGGCCCCGAGCGGCCGCTAATCGGAGCCGCGCATCAGGAAGCTGTGCTTCCAGGAAAGGCAAATCATCACAAACAAATACTTTTAATTCCCTCCCTTCGTTTCCTGCAAGTTGTAGACCGGCGTGGCCAAGGGCTTAGCCGGAAGGCCGATTACATCGGTGGTGTGGCTCCGGATGTACATCCCCTTTTCTGTCGAACATTTTGTGAGCCGCTGTGCTTTGGGGCCGTGCCGAGCCAGCCCCGGCACGGCTCAGGAGGGCCCGCGTTGGGCTGGTTGGTTGGGGAAGCGAAGCCGGAGGGCGAAGTGGGTCGGCTCGCACGCAGTGGCCAAAGTCGAGACGCGGGGACGAGACGCGGTGACCTGCACTGACGTCACGCGCGATGCCTTGAGAGGGGCAGGAATGAGCACCGTTTGGTTCCAGCGCAGCACGCCAAGTAGCCAGCGGCTGTCCTCAGACGTGCCGATGGGAAAAGGGGACATGAGTGGAGGGAGAATGGAACATCAACTCAATTGGTCGTCCCTTGGACTCGCCGTGCCAAGGGTGCAATTGTGAGGTCCGTGATGATTTTTGTTTTAAACATCTGACAGGTTTGGATGTGGCTACCATTCCCGGCGGGCGCACTTCATTTCATGGTCCTCTGTTGCACCGATTCATAGCAGGCGAGGGAGTTAACATCTTGCCACTGCCACCCATAGGACCACCGGAGACCAAGCACGTGGTGCAAAAGTTGAAAACTTCCGTCCAACGCTTTCCCTTCCCAATCTCTTAGCTAAGGGGCACGGTGTCATTGTTGCGAGTTTGGGTTGTGTCGGGATCGAACCCACGACCTCCTGTACACCAGGCGAGGTAGTTAACATCTCCCACGACCTCCTGTACACCAGGCGAGGGAGTTAACATCTCCTCGCCACCATAGCGCCCTGCTCTGCCCAAGAACGATCGTAATGCCAGAAAAGTCTCACTCAACATTCTTTATGTTGGGATGTTTGGCCAATTACATGTTAATTAGTGTTTATGTTGATGTTTGGTGGTTTATTAAGTTATTACATTTATTTTAATAAACACGAATATGTAAATTGCTATTATTTACAACTGCTGGAATCACGATGTACGTCAATTTCGCTTTGGTTATGTTTCAGTGTGAGGCTATTGTCTAAGTATCTGGCGAGTTGTTAATGTGTGCAGGACAGTGCGTGTTTATGTGGTTGTATACTTTCCTGCTCGCCCACCCAATCCAGTTAATTTTATCCATCTGAGCAGCAAATGGAAACAGTTAAAGTCACTGACCACGAGTTTTGTTTGCTAGAATTGATGCACTCCCAGAGGGCCGTGTTGCTGATGGGATGCGAAAAATTATTATTACAGGCGCTTTCATGTACAGGGTGGTCCACATGTTTTGTGACCCCCCCCCCCCCGCCCGAATTAATTGACCCCTAACATTTTTCGCCCTTTGCATATTTATTTCTGTTTTAAATAAACCTTACCTCAAACAATATTCGGTTTTAGAGACTTAAATGGGCGTCACAAGCTATCTGGACGACCCCGTGCTTTGTGAAGGGGACATATATTTGGAGATGTATTTTGGGATTACCTATTTTGGAACTTAAATGCTCCACAATGACGCTACTTATTGTTTTGTGATGTCTTGATATTTGTGAACAGTACTACACAGAGGCATGCCTCGCTTAACGAGCGAGATACGTTCCGCGAAAAGTGCACGGCAAGTGAACGCTCAATAAACACCTCAGCAAGGGAGTCGAGTGAGTCTGAGCCTCCTCTGGGAGGCCCAGCGCCGGTGGAGATGATCGTGACGGTGTTGCCCGTGAGCTGGAATCGAACGCGGGTCGCCGGTTCTTAGTCACCGCGCGTGTCAACCTTTGCGCCTCGACTCCCCACACCCATCCACGTGGTCCAAGGGCCACCGGCCACCACCAGACCCCCCCTCCCCCCGCCCCCCCACCAGACCCCCCCTCCCCCCGCCCCCACCACCAGACCCCCCCTCCCTCGCCCCCACCACCAGACCACCCCTCCCCCCCGCCCCCCCCACCAGGCCCCGCCCCCACCACCAGACCCCCCACCACCAGACCCCCCCGCTCCCCCCACCAGACCCCCCCTCCCCCCGCCCCCCCACCAGACCCCCCCTCCCCCCGCCCCCACCACCAGACCCCCCCTCCCTCGCCCCCACCACCAGACCACCCCTCCCCCCGCCCCCCCCACCAGGCCCCGCCCCCACCACCAGACTCCCCCTCCCTCGCCCCCACCACCAGACCCCCGCCCCCACCCACACCACGTGGTTCACGCGGTTCACGGCCCAGCGGCTCACAGAGCGCTGCGGGGCCGTGGTGCGCCCCCTGCCGCCACGTGACGCGCTTCCATCGAAACGTCTCCGCTCGTGACGCAAACATTTGCTCGTTTTGCGAAGAGAGTGGGTTACATTCAAATCGATCGTTATGGCGAGTGAGTTCTCGTTACAAAAAAAATGACCAACGCCGGCATTGCGAGGCCGTGTGATCATTATCATCAAGTGGCTTGCTAGACGCGAATGCTGTTTGTGGCTTCACCTGGAGGTGGCAGTAGAGCAATGGATGGATTCGAGGAGAGACGCTCAACAGCAGCAGGAAGGAAACGCTCCCATCGTGAGATGTGATAAACGACACGTTTTTTTTTTCTTATTTTGCCAGGTAAGGCCCACTGAGCTATACAGCGCTTTTTCATAAGCGCCTTGACCACAAATTATAGCCTAATCGTGTCGAAATGCATAGCAGCCAAATACTCTAAAGGCATGCTTCGAATGTGGAGGAAAAAAACGGAGGACCCGGAGAAAAATCCACGCGACCACGGGGAGAGAGACACGCAAACTCCAAATATTACAGCAGACCGTGCGGATTTGCAATGCCGTTCAAAAACACTGCACGTGAAACCAAGTAACGCCTTCATTCCGTCATTCTGTTTGAGAGGTTCCCTCGCAAAAGTGTGGCAGGGTGCCCCCCGTTCCCATTGATGCGGGGAGTGGACGCAGCAAGCCCCAGTTCAGTATGGATCACCGCCAATGCGGCACCGATCGACTATTGACTTCGGTTCTCGTCATTGAATATCGCCACTTAACTCTGAGGACATCTGTGGCAGAGAGCGGCATCGCTCATCGGATTTCTGTCGGATGAATATTGTGGTTGTGATGTTTCCCGTTCCGCATATCTCCCCCTCCCCCTGAACCCCCCAACAGCGGCCTCCTTAGTCGCCAATAAACTCTCTCCTTGTTTCGTTCCTGTCACTTCCGTCACAAACATCCCACAAACAGAGAATCCTCTCCCGTGCCACGTTGTGTGACCTCTGGTTAAGAACGGTTCAGCACATCGCTGCGGTGTGTTTGCTCTAAGACGAGTCATGCCTACCGCATTGAATTCGGTTCGTTCAGCCGACGGATAAATACATAATTATCTTTTCTAGATTTTAAGCTTTCGTGACTGCACTGATTCATACTCTTAGGTTTTTTCGGCGGTCACGATTGCAATTTATATTCTGATTGATATGTATTAAATATTTTAATACATATGAAGAAGTTATATTCTGAAAAGATGGATCGGCCCCACAGCTGATTTTAGCCAAAAAGAAGAGAAGATGCCCATAAACGAATTTTGTTAAATGTCGGCTCGCCAATCCTTTCATTGACATGGCGGCATGGCAGTGGAGATTCTCTACCCAACAACTCTCTCTTTGTTTCACATTTTCCCTCCCCAAGCGGGGAGGTGCACCATTCCCGGAGGTACTGCAATACCGGGTTGATGCGCGGAGTGGACGGAGCAAGCCCCTATTCCATCTCCCTGTCCCAAAAATCAATTTAATATAAGGTACCACAATGTGGTACGTATCAGATATTAAACTGATAAGAACAGATACTACACTTGATCTTAGCCAAAAGGCCGAGAAGCGATACCTATACACTGCCAGCGCTGGGGTACACATACTCACAGAACTACTCTTTACGCTATGGGGTCATACCATGAATATCACGAAACAGCTATAATCACATGTTACACAGATATACGCGAAACATGGAAACTTTGTAAATAGCGTGAAACTCATTTTAGAATGGGAAATCTGATGTTTGAATTATAAAGTATCAGCTTAGCACATTGTTAGAATCCCGCGCAATGGCTTATGGGAATGATGTTATTACGGTCATCTCGCCCTGCGCCACGTGGTGGCGTGCTGCTGTTCACTCGTGCTCGTGAATAGACAACGCGATTCGCATGTTCAACATGAAACATCTCATCACGACATTTGTTCATGAATTGTCCCATTTACACTGCACAGCATCTCGGCATGGGGAGCGGTGGTGTATCGGTTAGCGCGCTGCGCTACGAACCCGGCCACCCGAGTTCGATTCCCGCTTCGCGGTCCTGGGCCTCCCCAACATCGTCACGAGGGAGACAAAGGCGGCTCGGCGTGGTGCTGACCACTCACCCCCTCGTGTGCCGTGCCGGCTTTCATAGGTGCTCGCGAACAGCACTTGCCTCAGCAGGCTGTTAAGGCTATACGGGGGATCTTTGTTTTTGTTTGTAATAGTCGCTGTACTGTGTAGACGTGCAGCGATTTGTCTATTCAACCTCGAGTCTTAAACTCGTGTCAACTTGTCGCGGAGTTCTTGATACAAATAACACAGATTATGGAACAGAGGAGGCAAACAACAGCAATTAGAGACTTGAACCGAGCATTTCAGTGGCGGCAGTACAATCCCCGCACCTCCGAATAGCACGGTTGCCTCCGTACGGTGCGAAAGAAGTTCGAAATACATAAACTACCGGGGTGTGTTGTGTGTGATGGTTGCGGGGAGGTACACAACCACAGAGCGAGGGAACACACAGAGGGACATCACACACAGAGCACACCGAGAACGGCAAAACTGCACGGAGGCAAATACAGCAAGAAGATGGGAGATGCGAACTCAGCAATCCTGAGAAACATCATGCGATGGAACCCAGTCGCCCAACAACACAGTTAGACACTCAACCTGGTTGACCACGTATTAAAAAAAAAAACTGATAAATTTTGTGTTCATCTTCCAGGTTGAACACACCGACGTGAACAGAGGATAAGGACTCGTGTACAGACACGGGGTACAAGGTAGCAGAGATACATACACAGAGAAGACACACAGGGAAAGGTGTTTTGGACAGTACAGAGGGATACAACGAGCAACACCACAGCAAGAGACAGACACATGGAGGGGCACACACATAACGACGCCCGGAGGGAACAACGCACAAGGACTTATATAGGCTGTAGAGGTGGGGGAAGGGAAGGGTAGCCGTGCATGGACATGCAAATACCAATGCAGGCAACACATCGGGGGGGAACACATGGGAAAACGAAAACGGAGAAAGCACATGGGAAACAAACGAAAACGGAGCAAAATACAACAAATAGAGATACATACACCAAGAAGACAACACAGGGAAAGATTTTAATTTAAAGCTTTCGTGACTGCAGAGATTCATATTCTTGGTTATTTCGGTAAAGCCACGTAGAAGGGAAACAATAAAATAATAAAAATATAAAAATTGTTATTGTTTTATATTTTTATTATTTTATTGTTTCCCTCAATTATAAACCATTGTTATTGTTTTATATTTGTATTATTTTATTGTTTCCCTTCTACGTGACTTTACCGAAAGAACCAAGAATAGAGGCAAGATGTTTTGGACAGAATTGTAAGGACACCCTCCCCGTAGAGGTGGATTAATCTAGGATTGAAGCTTTCGTGACTGCAGGAATTATATAATTTTACTTTTACTTCTACACACGTGACTTTACCGAAAGCGATAACCTGAACACTGTCGGTGGTGGGGTACAACAACAACCACCGCCATTCACCACTAAGTGGCGGTGACGTGACCACGGCGCTTGTGCCAGGCCATGTGCAGGAGGTCACGGGGCAGACCCAGGTGCCACGGGTCGACTGCCTGAGATGCCTGGCCGATGCACCACCTGTGCCCCCTACTGTGCCAACTTGCTGTGTTATTGCCGCCCTGCGCTCCACTCGTTGTTGTGAGCGTTGTTGTTGGAGGGCGACAGCGTGTTGGTAATTGCAAGCCCATGGGCTGCTCAAAAATATAGCAGCTTCCTACCGTTGTTATTGAGCTGACCTGGCCAATGCCTCCCAATCACTCCAGACCAGGTGCCAGCATCATAACCAACTCGGGCATTAAAGTCACCCAACAAGATGAGTCGATCCTAGAGGGCCAACATCAGCCTTGCCTGGATCCCACCACTCCTCACCTCTGGTTGATGGGAAGGCGATGCCACAGTAGCATGGGGCCCCACCGTCACGCTTCCACACGCCTCTTCATTACTTTATTCAGTCTCCTGCCACTTCCGGAGCCAGTCCACCAGACCTTCTAAATACCACAGAAATCCAGGTGGTCGCGGCCCAGTTCCTGCAGTGAGCGTTGAAACATTTTACGTTGCCACCCGCGGTGCCTTTTCACTGTTTCTAATTTGGCCAGGAAACAAGTCCTCCGCGGGGTTGTACCCAGAGATCCTTTCTCTACGCTATGCGGTCATACCATGATTATCACAAAATAGCAATAATTACACGTAACACAGCTATACACGGAACATGGAAACATTGCAAATAGCTTGGCACTCATTTTGAAGTTGTAAATCTGATAGTCTAGTATTAAAAAGTATAAGCAAAGCACATAATGGTAATCCCGTGCAATGGCTTATGTGAATGATGTAATTACGGCCACGTAATGACGTAGTGGCGTGTTTACGCACGTGCGTGAATACATTGTGATGTTTCAATTTGATTCTCATATCTCTCTATTATGTTCGAAATAATGAATCCAAGCGCCCTATATTTTCACGAGTTGTCCTATTTACACGACTCGTGTTTTATAGCGAGTATAGTACAGCATATTGTTCGCATACCGCGCAATTACTTCCGCGAAGATATCAACTTCTCTACGGCATGGTTGTGTAGAGGCATTGTTACAAGACGTAGACGCGCGATCTTCATGCAGTTAGCCAATAGTACTGCTGATGTGCCAATAGTACCGCTCATGTGCCAGTAGTACCGCTCATGTGCCAGTAGTACTGCTGATGTGCCAGTAGTACTGCTGATGTGCCAGTAGTACTGCTGATGTGCCAGTAGTACCGCTGATGTGCCAGTAGTACCGCTCATGTGCCAGTAGTACCGCTCATGTGCCAGTAGTACCGCTCATGTGCCAGTAGTACTGCTCATGTGCCAGTAGTACTGCTCATGTGCCAGTAGTACCGCTCATGTGCCAGTAGTACTGCTCATGTGCCAGTAGTACTGCTCATGTGCCAGTAGTACTGCTGATGTGCCAGTAGTACCGCTCATGTGCCAGTAGTACTGCTCATGTGCCAGTAGTACCGCTCATGTGCCAGTAGTACCGCTCATGTGCCAGTAGTACTGCTCATGTGCCAGTAGTACTGCTCATGTGCCAGTAGTACCGCTCATGTGCCAGTAGTACCGCTCATGTGCCAGTAGTACCGCTCATGTGCCAGTAGTACTGCTCATGTGCCAGTAGTACCGCTCATGTGCCAGTAGTACTGCTCATGTGCCAGTAGTACCGCTCATGTGCCAGTAGTACCGCTGATGTGCCAGTAGTACCGCTCATGTGCCAGTAGTACTGCTGATGTGCCAGTAGTACCGCTGATGTGCCAGTAGTACCGCTCATGTGCCAGTAGTACCGCTCATGTGCCAGTAGTACCGCTCATGTGCAGTAGTACTGCTGATGTGCCAGTAGTACCGCTGATGTGCCAGTAGTACTGCTCATGGCCAGTAGTACCGATGATTGTGCCAGTAGTACCGCTCATGTGCCAGTAGTACCGCTGATGTGCCAGTAGTAACCGCTGATGTGCCAGTAGTACCGCTCATGTGCCAGTAGTACCGCTCATGTGCCAGTAGTACTGCTGATGTACCAGTAGTACCGCTGATGTGCCAGTAGTACCGCTCATGTGCCAGTAGTACCGCTCATGTGCCAGTAGTACTGCTGATGTGCCAGTAGTACCGCTCATGTGCCAGTAGTACTGCTGATGTGCCAGTAGTACCGCTGATGTGCCAGTAGTACCGCTGATGTGCCAGTAGTACCGCTCATGTGCCAGTAGTATGCTGATTATACCGCTCATGTGCCAGTAGTACCGCTGATGTGCCAGTAGTACCGCTCATGTGCCAGTAGTACCGCTCATGTGCCAGTAGTACCGCTCATGTGCCAGTAGTACTGCTGATGTGCCAGTAGTACCGCTGATGTGCCAGTAGTACTGCTCATGTGCCAGTAGTACCGCTCATGTGCCAGTAGTACCGCTCATGTGCCAGTAGTACCGCTCATGTGCCAGTAGTACTGCTCATGTGCCAGTAGTACCGCTCATGTGCCAGTAGTACTGCTCATGTGCCAGTAGTACTGCTCATGTGCCAGTAGTACCGCTGATGTGCCAGTAGTACTGCTCATGTGCCAGTAGTACCGCTCATGTGCCAGTAGTACTGCTCATGTGCCAGTAGTACCGCTCATGTGCCAGTAGTACTGCTCATGTGCCAGTAGTACTGCTCATGTGCCAGTAGTACCGCTGATGTGCCAGTAGTACTGCTCATGTGCCAGTAGTACTGCTCATGTGCCAGTAGTACCGCTCATGTGCCAGTAGTACTGCTCATGTGCCAGTAGTACCGCTCATGTGCCAGTAGTACTGCTCATGTGCCAGTAGTACCGCTGATGTGTCAGTAGTACTGCTGATGTGCCAGTAGTACTGCTCATGTGCCAGTAGTACCGCTGATGTGCCAGTAGTACTGCTCATGTGCCAGTAGTACTGCTCATGTGCCAGTAGTACCGCTCATGTGCCAGTAGTACCGCTCATGTGCCAGTAGTACTGCTCATGTGCCAGTAGTACTGCTCATGTGCCAGTAGTACTGCTGATGTGCCAGTAGTACTGCTCATGTGCCAGTAGTACTGCTCATGTGCCAGTAGTACTGCTCATGTGCCAGTAGTACCGCTCATGTGCCAGTAGTACCGCTCATGTGCCAGTAGTACCGCTCATGTGCCAGTAGTACCGCTCATGTGCCAGTAGTACTGCTGATGTGCCAGTAGTACTGCTGATGTGCCAGTAGTACCGCTGATGTGCCAGTAGTACTGCTGATGTGCCAGTAGTACCGCTCATGTGCCAATAGTACTGCTCATGTGCCAGTAGTACTGCTGATGTGCCAGTAGTACCGCTGATGTGCCAGTAGTACTGCTGATGTGCCAGTAGTACCGCTCATGTGCCAGTAGTACTGCTCATGTGCCAGTAGTACTGCTGATGTGCCAGTAGTACTGCTCATGTGCCAGTAGTACCGCTCATGTGCCAGTAGTACTGCTCATGTGCCAGTAGTACTGCTGATGTGCCAGTAGTACCGCTCATGTGCCAGTAGTACTGCTCATGTGCCAGTAGTACTGCTGATGTGCCAGTAGTACCGCTCATGTGCCAGTAGTACCGCTCATGTGCCAGTAGTACTGCTGATGTGTCAGTAGTACTGCTGATGTGCCAGTAGTACCGCTGATGTGCCAGTAGTACTGCTGATGTGCCAGTAGTACCGCTCATGTGCCAATAGTACTGCTGATGTGCCAGTAGTACTGCTGATGTGCCAGTAGTACCGCTCATGTGCCAGTAGTACCGCTGATGTGCCAGTAGTACTGCTGATGTGCCAGTAGTACCACTGATGTGCCAGTAGTACTGCTCATGTGCCAGTACTACCGCTGATGTGCCAGTAGTACCACTGATGTGCCAGTAGTACTGCTGATGTGCCAGTAGTACCGCTGATGTGCCAGTAGTACTGCTGATGTGCCAGTAGTACCGCTCATGTGCCAATAGTACTGCTGATGTGCCAGTAGTACCGCTCATGTGCCAGTAGTACTGCTGATGTGCCAATAGTACTGCTGATGTGCCAGTAGTACTGCTGATGTGCCAGTAGTACCGCTCATGTGCCAGTAGTACCGCTGATGTGCCAGTAGTACTGCTGATGTGCCAGTAGTACCACTGATGTGCCAGTAGTACTGCTCATGTGCCAGTACTACCGCTGATGTGCCAGTAGTACCACTGATGTGCCAGTAGTACTGCTGATGTGCCAGTAGTACCGCTGATGTGCCAGTAGTACCGCTGATGTGCCAGTAGTACTGCTCATGTGCCAGTAGTACCGCTCATGTGCCAGTAGTACTGCTCATGTGCCAGTAGTACCGCTTATGTGCCAGTAGTACTGCTGATGTGCCAGTAGTACTGCTCATGTGCCAGTAGTACCGCTGATGTGCCAGTAGTACTGCTGATGTGCCAGTAGTACTGCTGATGTGCCAGTAGTACTGCTGATGTGCCAGTAGTACCGCTCATGTGCCAGTACTACCGCTCATGTGCCAGTAGTACTGCTGATGTGCCAGTAGTACTGCTGATGTGCCAGTAGTACCGCTGATGTGCCAGTAGTACCGCTGATGTGCCAGTAGTACCGCTGATGTGCCAGTAGTACTGCTCATGTGCCAGTAGTACCGCTCATGTGCCAGTAGTACTGCTGATGTGCCAGTAGTACCGCTGATGTGCCAGTAGTACCGCTGATGTGCCAGTAGTACTGCTCATGTGCCAGTAGTACCGCTGATGTGCCAGTAGTACTGCTCATGTGCCAGTAGTACCGCTCATGTGCCAGTAGTACCGCTGATGTGCCAGTAGTACTGCTGATGTGCCAGTAGTACCGCTCATGTGCCAGTAGTACTGCTCATGTGCCAGTAGTACCGCTGATGTGCCAGTAGTACTGCTGATGTGCCAGTAGTACCGCTGATGTGCCAGTAGTACCGCTGATGTGCCAGTAGTACTGCTCATGTGCCAGTAGTACCGCTGATGTGCCAGTAGTACTGCTCATGTGCCAGTAGTACCGCTGATGTGCCAGTAGTACTGTTCATGTGCCAGTAGTACCGCTCATGTGCCAGTAGTACTGCTCATGTGCCAGTAGTACCGCTCATGTGCCAGTAGTACCGCTGATGTGCCAGTAGTACTGCTGATGTGCCAGTAGTACTGCTCATGTGCCAGTAGTACTGCTGATGTGCCAGTAGTACTGCTCATGTGCCAGTAGTACCGCTCATGTGCCAGTAGTACCGCTCATGTGCCAGTAGTACTGCTGATGTGCCAGTAGTACTGCTGATGTGCCAGTAGAACTGCTCATGTGCCAGTAGTACTGCTGATGTGCCAGTAGTACTGCTCATGTGCCAGTAGTACCGCTGATGTGCCAGTAGTACCGCTCATGTGCCAGTAGTACTGCTCATGTGCCAGTAGTACTGCTCATGTGCCAGTAGTACTGCTCATGTGCCAGTAGTACCGCTCATGTGCCAGTAGTACTGCTGATGTGCCAGTAGTACTGCTGATGTGCCAGTAGTACCGCTCATGTGCCAGTAGTACCGCTGATGTGCCAGTAGTACTGCTGATGTGCCAGTAGTACCACTGATGTGCCAGTAGTACTGCTCATGTGCCAGTACTACCGCTGATGTGCCAGTAGTACCACTGATGTGCCAGTAGTACTGCTGATGTGCCAGTAGTACCGCTGATGTGCCAGTAGTACCGCTGATGTGCCAGTAGTACTGCTCATGTGCCAGTAGTACCGCTCATGTGCCAGTAGTACTGCTCATGTGCCAGTAGTACCGCTCATGTGCCAGTAGTACTGCTGATGTGCCAGTAGTACTGCTCATGTGCCAGTAGTACCGCTGATGTGCCAGTAGTACTGCTGATGTGCCAGTAGTACCGCTGATGTGCCAGTAGTACTGCTGATGTGCCAGTAGTACCGCTCATGTGCCAGTAGTACCGCTCATGTGCCAGTAGTACTGCTGATGTGCCAGTAGTACTGCTGATGTGCCAGTAGTACTGCTCATGTGCCAGTAGTACCGCTGATGTGCCAGTAGTACCGCTGATGTGCCAGTAGTACTGCTCATGTGCCAGTAGGGGGCAGAAGAGGGGCTGAGCCCCAGTTCTGAAGGACGATGGCCCACGGGGCTCAACGGTAACCCCGATGGAACGGGACACAGAGCCCAGAGCCCAGGAGGGGGCTGGGGAATGACATCCCCTCCAGGTCCTGCCAGAAGCTTCTGGAAGGAAGGCGGGGCCGGGCGGAGCGAGCCACGGCCCTGGGTAGTAGAAGCCGCGCCTCTGAAGGGTCCCGGCAGTCGTCGTCCAGCTGAAGACAAGAAGCCTCCTGGCTAGACCTGGCTCCAGCTATAACCAGTGAAGACCCAAGCGAGGAGGACTTGTAGCTTAGCCAGTGAGAGGAGTATTAGTCCGGAGGGGCTCCCTCCTCAGGGTGTTGGGTGTGAGGGGCCGCTACCCCCCCCCCCCCCCACCGTTGCCTCATAGAAACTCTCTTCTCGTTATTCAGCCCACTACAATTGTACCCCGAGGAATACAAAACGGATATATTCCATGTAACACAATCTTAATCGTGGTTTGAAAACATTGCATACAGCTTTAAATTATACTTTATATTGAAATTCTGACAGTTTACTTTTATACCGAAAATATGTAAATAAAGTAGAGTATTAGCAAACAGCATTCGTACCGCCTTGCACCACGTCTGCGTGATGATACGATGTAAAGTGCTGCACTATGGATTGAATCGATATTTTACCTTTTTATAAATTATCCGATTTACACGACACATCTCCCTCGGTCAAGTAAAACATCTTGAGATGCGGTCACATTTAAAAGTTTCGCTGTCCGCTGTGTAAGCGCATCGCGATTTCTACATGAAACTCGAGGCGTATACTGACGGACACTCTGGGATGTGAATCACCGATGCACATTCCACAGGCGAACACGACATCCGAAAGGTCAGTGGAGCCAGACAGTACACACGAGGACAATTCGTTGGGTGAGGGAGGAGACCAAACCGGCGGTACAGATGAGACGCCTCATTCAGACGCAATACGAACTCATCCTAGACGGTGTATTGTTGTGAGCACACAACCAAACGAAAAACACAACTTCACAAACCAAGTGGCTTTCCCCAAGCAGGCAGGGTGGAACCACTGCTGTGTTGATGGATCGGCCCCACAGTGAACGATTTCACGCAAAAGGCCTAGAAAAGGATGCGTCACCCAAACGCTGACAAAATTCCGTGAACTTTGGGGTCAAAATATCCTGCTGTCGGTTCAACCTGACCAAGTTTGCCAACCGCCTGACGTGGCGCATCACATGCTCAGCTCCACTCTCTCTTTGTTTAACATTTTCCTCCCCAAGCGGGGAGGTGCACCATTCCCGGAGGTACTGCAATACCGGGTTGATGCGCGGAGTGGACGGAGCAAGCCCCTATTCCATCTCCCTGTCCCAAAAATCAATTTAATATAAGGTACCACAATGTGGTACGTATCAGATATTAAACTGATAAGAACAGATACTACACTTGATCTTAGCCAAAAGGCCGAGAAGCGATGCCTAACCACTGCCGACGCTGGGGTACACATACCCACAGAGTCGCTCTCTACGCTATGGGGTCAAACCATGAATATCACAAAACAGATTATAAACACATGCAACACAGCTATACGCAGAACATGGAAACATTATAAATAGCTTAACACTTATTTTAGAGTTGAAAATATGATGTTATAATCCAAAAAGTAGACGCATAGCATATGATGACAATCCCGCGCAATGGCTTATGGGAATGATGTTATTCCGGCCATGTCGCCTTGCGCCACGTGGCGGCGCGCTGTCCGCGTTGCGTGCGTGAATGGACTGTGTGTAATGTTTGATATCGATTCTCATGTTCAGGATAATTCATCAAAGCGTCCTATATTTTCATGAGATAGCCTATTTACTCCACTCGTGTTTTATAGCGAGTATATCATATTGTTAGAATCACGCGAAATTACTAAATAGATATTGTCACTAAACGTCCCGACGTGATGGATCGTACCATGTTGAATACAAAGCGGATTTATTCCAAGTAACACAATCTCCATCGTGGTTTCAAAACATTGCATACAGCTTTACATTCTACTTCATATTTAAAGTCGGAGAGTTGATTTTTATACCGAAAATATGTAAATATAGCAAAGAGTGAGCAACCCGCGCAGAAGCTCATTGTCATTAGTCCGTAACGCTGTGCACCACGTGACGCGTGCTGTACACACCACGTGCTGCACAGACCACGTGCTGTACACACCACGTGCTGCACAGACCACGTGCTGCACACACCACGTGCTGCACAGACCACGTGCTGCACACACCACGTGCTGCACACACCACGTGCTGCACACACCACGTGACGCGTGCTGTCTACACCACGTGTGCTGTCCACACCACGTGCTGCACACACCACATGTGCGAGCTCATACAGCGCAAACTACTGCACCTATGATCCAAATTGATATTTTATCTTTTCAAAAATTACCCGATTTACACCACACGTGTCCCGAGGTCAAGTACAACATCTTGAGATGAGGTCACATTTAAAAGTTTCGACAGTGCAAATCTTGTGTGATTATGGCCTATTTCCCCGACCTCGTGAGTCGCTGTCTGCTGTGTAAACGCATCGCGATTTCTACATGAAACTCGAGGCGTATCCTGACGGACTCTCTCGAATGCGAATCACCGACGCGCATTCCACAGGCGAACACGACCACCGAAAGAGGTCAGTGGAGCCAGGCGGTACACTCACTAGGTTCAGCAGTTCCACTGCTGAATTATATTTCTTCCGCCTGAGGACGACCGCTTGTGTTGCGATCGAAACGTCGTCATTTGTTTTATACCGACGTGACTTTACCGACAGCTTCAAATTGGTACCCACGAGAGAGGAGACCAAACCGGCGGTACAGATGAAACACTCATTAAAAACACAGCTTCACAAACCAAATGGCGCTCTTTAGCGAATATCTTCCCTACTCAAGCAGGCAGGCGGAACAACTTCCTGTGTAGATGGATCGGCCCCCACAGTGAATGGTTTTACCCAAAAGGCCTAGAAAAGGATGCGTGGACCCAACAACTTTTTGTGAGCTCCAGGGTGAAAATATCCTGTTAACGTTCTTAAAGCAGTTGTCTGTCTTTGAACATTTTGCCTTCGACCTGACCAATCCTCCCAAGTTTGCCAACCGCCTGATGTGGTGCATCAAGCATTAAATGCTCAACTCAAATCTCTATTTGTTTAACATTTCCCTCCCCAAGCGGGGAGGTGCACCATTCCCGGAGGTACTGCAATACCGGGTTGATGCGCGGAGTGGACGGAGCAAGCCCCTATTCCATCTCCCTGTCCCAAAAATCAATTTAATATAAGGTACCACAATGTGGTACGTATCAGATATTAAACTGATAAGAACAGATACTACACTTGATCTTAGCCAAAAGGCCGAGAAGCGATAACTAAACACTGCCGACGCTGGCATACACATACCCAAAGAGTCTCCCTCTACGCTATGGGTTCATACCATGAATATCACAAAACAGCAATAATCACATGTAACAATATACAAATACACATTATTAATTTAAGTAATCACGTTGAAGTCACAATGTTTATGTTTGCATCAAAATATATAGGTACAGCACATTCTTAGAATCATGTGCAATGACTTATGGGAGTGATGTCACAATATTTTTCTACGCTATGGGTCGTACAATGCTGAATACAAAACGGACATTTTACATAGAACAATCTTAATCGTTACGTAAAAACGTTGTGAACAGCTTCACCTTATATATTTAAATTCGGATAGCTGCTTTTTGTTCCGAAAATATATCATGATAGAAAATTATTAGCGTCCCGCGCCAGAGGCTCATGTCATTCCGGTCATACGGCCTTGCGCCACGTGGCGGCGTGCCGTACACACCCGGATGTACAGCGACCCCATTTACACGCCACGTGTCCCCTATTCACTCAACATCTCGAAATGCGGCCAGATTTCAAAGCTTCATAAGTCCAAATCGTACCAATTGTATTGAATTCGAATAAGCTATTTTTCCCTACAAAGCCATTCTCCCTGTTCCAAAAAAAAATCAATGTAATGTCAGGTACCACAAGTGGCACGTATCAGAGAATAAATTGATAAGAACACTTGATGGACGAAAGACGCACGCGGAGAGATTCGATACTCACTGCTTCGCCTTTAGAATTTGTTTAGATTTGAGTTATTCCTCCCCCCTTCTCATCACGGTCCACGCTGCAGGGATGCATTGGGCCCAAGTCGCCTCCGAGTGCCTTTACGCCCCCACGTCCCACACACGCGCGCGCCCGATCATCGCTCATTCTAATCCCAGTGCTGCCTGCCGACTGCGGTCTCGTTATCCCAGCTCCTCCACGCGCGAGTCGTCCATCTGCCCCGCAAGGCTGATTTCATCGCCTCCGCTACCACCCACCCACCCACTACCCCCCCCCCCCTCCCCCACAGGCCCCCCTCCGGAATTTATGAGCCACATGGAGAATTTGTTTGCCCGGCTGTTGCTGATGTTTGCGCCGTGTATTTTTAGGTGGGAATGTAAGCTCCTATTGCCTCCGCGGCAAATAGAATAAAGCCACATCCTCAGCCACGCAAGGCACAGCACCGGGTTCACGTGCGCGAGGTCGATCGAGGATGACAATGGAGAGACGACGTCGGGACAGACCGTGAGGACAGCAGCAGGAGACAGAACTCAGTGGGGAAGGATTCCGATGCGCGCCATTGGACGTCCCTTATCGCGAGCGAAACGAATGATCATGCAATGCTCCGTCCGGGTTCGATTCGGGTCGCCACGTCTGAGAGGGTTTCCCCCCTCACGAACAACGCGAAGATTCGTGGTCAGAAGATGAAATAAATCTTGCGGCACCAGACGAGGGGAATCGTGGCCTTGAGCGACGATTGTTGCGACTGTTCGAGATTGCCTTCTCTCTGATTTAGCCTTGGAATTGCTTTGTCTGAGAGATAAAGAAGAGATCCCCCGTGTAGCCTTAACAGACTGTTGGGGCAAGTGCTGTTAGCGAGCACCTATGAAGGCCGGAACGGTACACGAGGGGGTGGGTGGCCAGCACCACGCCCGACCGCCTTTGTCTCCCCAGTGACGATGTTTTTACACACCGTCCCTGGTACTCATTTGAGGCTAAGTAGACGTAGGGGAGGCCCAGTACCGGTTCAGATAATCGCCACTGGTGTTGACCATGAGCGGGAATCGAACTCGGGTGGCCGGGTTTGTAGCGCAGCGCGCTAACCGCTACACCACCGCTCCCCACAAGTCTGAGAGATACACCCACCTACACACCCACCCACCCACCCACTCACCCACCCACTCACCTACCTACACACCCACCCACTTACCCACCTACACACCCACCCACTCACCCACCCACTCACCCACTCGCCGACCCACTCACTCACCCACCCGCCCACCCGCCCACCCACTCGCTGACCCACCCACCCACTCACCCGCCCACCCACTCACCCGCCCACCCACTCGCTGAACCACCCACCAACTTACCCACCAGCTCACCCACCACTGGTTAAAGTTTGTATTTGGGTCGATGCCAAGTTGCATGGTCTTTGGTTTGGTGGTCGTAGCCGCAGTCGCACTCAGGCGAGACTCCTCGATCTGGCTATGACTCTCCTCATGCGCATTCCGTATCCGCATCGTCCGCAGTGTGAGCGGCTCCCGTTAAACGCTGCCCATGCTCGCGAGTGGGGTTCCCATTCGCAGTATCGGGTCACTGACCCAAGCCGAGAGGTTCAATGATCGAGCCCAGACGCTTCCTGCCGCGAGACACAAGCGTCACCACTGCGCATGCGTGATCTCGACCGCAGTGGTGCAACGAGGAGTATATTCATCGATTGACAATCGATGTTTAGACCCGCGACTTGCATGGCCAAACGCGCCGCCGAGAGCGCCACGCGTTGCTGTTGGCGCGTGGCCGAGGTCGCCGCAGAATTGGGGGGTGGGGGGGGGTTCTTTAATTGTTTGCATCACGCAGGTCTCATGCCACGGGCACCGCGCGCCACTGAAGAGGCTCGACGCGGCAGCAGCAGCGGCGAGTTGTGTGCCCGTGATGCCGCGAGAGCACAGCTCGTTAGGGCGCCAGTGGGGCTATCGACATGGCCATTTAGCCCCCCGAGAAGGCGCCCAGAGGCCGCGTCCTCACGAACCGGGGCTGTTTGCGCGGCCCCGCCGCTCCGTGTGCCCGGCTCGCAGCGAACAGGGGAGAGGCAGGGTGATGGCGATGATGATCAATACGCAGGCGGTTGTGGTCGTGATGGTGATGATGATGTATGCGATGTGTACCGGGAGTTCACACCGTCCAACGTGGTACCTTGAAAACGTCGATACGAGTTGGCACGTGCGGAGCTGGAATAAGCAACGTGACCCGTCCTCCATCATGCGAGTCGTGAGGACGTCACTGCCTGTGTTGTACCGGTGTATGTGTGAGGTGCACGTGTACAGCCCTTCTGTCAACATGCCGCTGAACGAGGGCCATACTTCACCACGGGTTGGTGAAAGCGGGGAACTTATAGGCGACAGCATAGAAGTCGAGTGCAACTGTAGATCTTGCCGCACTGCCCCGTGCTGCCCACAGCGTAGTCCCGCCTGTGGCTACAAGGAGCGAGCTTTGTTCTGCGTGGCGCTTGCCCATCCAGAACCTGTCCAGGTCCGAGCCTGCAGATCATTCCCGTGTTGTTGTTGCGCCTGCTCGTCGCTGATTGGCGTAGGCCGCACGCGGTCGACGCATCTGACGAGTGGGCGGGCGATGTGTCGCTGACACGACGACGGGAGCCGTGACCCTTGGCCCAGTGGTGGTCGCCCGTCTGCCGCTTGCTCCACAGGTTTCATGGGGTCGAATCCAGCAGCCCACCCTGGTTATTACTACGTCGTGGTGGCTACCACTACGTCGTGTCTATTACTACGTCGTGGTGGCTACCACTACGTCGTGTCGATTACTGCGTCGTGTCCGTTAGCCGTGAAAACCCTCCGCACCGTCTGCCTCACAGGGGACGTGAAAGAGCACGTGACTTATTTGAAACGAGCATCAGAAGATGAAAGGCCGCCAACGTCTTCACGTGGATTGAGTCACTTGTGGAACATTGTAGATCCCTCCTGGCAGACTGCACCCGTCTGTGAAACATTGCCGCGCCTTCTTTCGTAAGAGCCCTTGCGCTGTAAGAATGTCGCCATAACCAAATAGACTCACCGATCAATGATTACGATCATTCTGATGCTCATGGACCAGGCGATGAGCTGCAGGAGATGGGCAGCCGTGGGCTGCATGCGAAGCGCTCCCGCGAGACGCGGCGTCCTTCCGCAGCTGTCGCCCCGCCTGCATCCCCCGGGGCTCTCTCGCCCATCCCGCAGCAGAGCCTCCTCTGAACATTCTATTATCTGGACATTCTATTATCCAACAGTAGAGGATCTGGACAGTCTATTATTCCGGCTGTCTCTCAAGATCTAAACATCGCAATGCGTGGTAGAGGGTGAGTGGGGGGTTCTTTTTTTGAATGTCCACCTATCGTGATGTAAAAAAAAATTGCGGACAGATAATTAAGAGAGAATATGAGCGAACTAATGGGATTTTTTTTGCCTCCGCAGCGCCCCCTTTCAAATGTGAATTTCGACGCGGAGAGGCCATTAACCCGGATAATAAAGGCCTCCGCGTGAACCACGAGTGCACTCACAGCTCCCTGGAACCACATTCGCCCCATGCCACTGACGTTGACGGAACGTGGTGCAGTGGCCCCGGAGATGCGCGATGAGCTGCAGGTCGCCGCCGTGTCGCTGTCCAGATTGACGCGAACGCTTTCGCGATCCCCGTGCTCCGAGCTTCCCGGCTCCGCAGTTCTCAGCTTCCTGCAGCTCTCGGCTTGCCCGCCCGCCCGCCCGCCATCAGTTCGGCAAAAATGAGAAGCATTTATATCAAAGGGAAATCCTGCCACAACCTCTCAAATCAAGCTGCCGCCCGATATTAAAAAAGCCTTTCGCCAGCTCTAAAAAAAACCCTGCCACCATCAATCAAGAGATGAAGCTGGCGAGATGGTCGCGAGTTGAAATTCTTGGACTCAGGCCATACTCCCTCTGGGGTCGATAAAATAGGTACCGATTTGTGCGGTAGTCAACAGTGGTGTGTACTATGGATAGGCCGCACCGACCCGCCGTATGAATGTGAAATTCCCATCACTGGCCCCGGAGCTTTAAGCAGGAGCTGAGAGCCGCTTCAATGCTCACTTGAGCAGAAAATAACTTTTGACTTTTTATCTCTCAAAATAATCCGGGCCCCGGGCCTGAGTCCACCCAACCGCAGCCAGCGTGTCGGTCTTCGCCCTGCGACGACTCCGGGAGGGCTCAGACCCCCTGCTGAAGGCTGAGCGCCTCATCTCTCAATTACTATGGTAAGGTCGAACAATGTGGGTGGCGGTCCTGGGCGTCCCCTAGATCGACTCGGCCTCAAAATGAGTACCTGGTGCGTGGTGTAAACACCGCGCTGGTGCGGTGCGTAAACATTGACAACTGGGGAGACAAAGGCGGCCGGGCGTGGTGCTGGCCGTGCCACCGTGTCGTGTGCCCTTCTGGCCGTCACAGCGCGCTAGCTGCTGCTGCTGCTGCACGGGTCACGTGCGTGGTCCGGTCCTGTACGTGCTGACACGTGACCTGCGGTGGTGGCCGTGAGCCGCCGCGGCCCCAGGCAACAGGCAACTCGAAAGCCATCGCGGGGCCAATGCGGGGAGAGTTGTGCCGCGTGGCTGTGCCGCGTAATTTGACGTTGCCCAGCTCCAGTTTGTCCTGCCCGATATTCACAGAAGCGCTCTTGTTCCACTTCTTGTTTACTTGCAAGCAAACCAAGGCAAAGATCACCCGTGTAGCCGAAACAGGCTGTTGGGGCAAGTGCTGTTAGCGAGCACGTATTAAAGGCCGGCACGGCACACGAGCGGGTGGGTGGCCAGCACCGCGCCCGGACGCCTTTGTCTCGCCAGTGGCGGCGATGTTTACACACCGCACCAGGTACTCATTTGAGGCACAGCAAACCTCGGGGAGGCCCAGGACCGGTTCAGATAATCGTCACCGGTGTTGGTGACCATCAGCGGGAATCGAACTTGGGTCGCCGGGTTCGTAGCGCAGCGCGCTAACCGCTGCACCACCGCTCCCGACACACACACAGACACGCAGACAGACACCCCCACAGACTCACACAGACACGCACAGACACGCAGACAGACACCCCCACACACTCAGACACACACTCAGACACACACATAGACACAACAACAACCGCTATTCGCCACTAAGTGGCTGTGACGTCACCACGACGCTTGTGCCAGGCTATGTACACATTGAGGCCACGTGAAGTGCCGAACGCCCGCTGGCAGGAGGCCACGGGGCAGACCCAGGTGCCACAGGTCGACTGACTGAGATGACTGAGATGACTGGCTGATGCACCACCTGTGCCCCCTACTGTGCCAACTTGCTGTGCTTTAGCCACCCGGCGCTCCGCTCGTTGTAAGGGGGGCGACTGCCTCCAACTGCCCAGTCGCGTCCTTCACGAGCCTCCTCCACAGAGGCCGATTTTGACACCACTGGTACCAGTCATCGGCAAGTCCACTCAGCTCCACATGCTCCTGTACCACATCACTCCATCTCTTCTCTAGCCCGTGCCACGCCCGTTTAGCCCCTCGATCCGGCCGAAAAAAAGCTGTTTGGGCATGCGGTGATTGGGCATGCGGGCTACATGGCCCAGCCAACGCAGCCTTGCCTGCCAGAGGAGCTCACCGATGGGACTTTGTCCAGATCTTTCGAGGATTTGTGAGCTCCTCACACAATTCAGCCTGGTTAAACCCAGGATTGATCGTAGGCAGGCCAGCCTAAATGTTTGTAACCGGCGGAGATGTTCCATTAGGGGGGTCCACGTTTCGCGAGCGTAGAGAAGGGAGGGAATGACTGTGGCCGAGAAGACCCAAGCTTCGTGCGGAGCGACAGACTAGGTAGCTTCCACACAGCGTTATGCAACCGATGAAAAGATGATGCCGCTCGACTGATTCGGAGTGAGACCTCTGCTGTTAAACCGGAGCCGGTCATGAGCACACTGCCCAGGTATGGGAAACTCTCCACTCTTTCCACAACTGCCCCATCACCGATTGGGAGTTGTGGGGGTGGAGTACCCGATGGTACAAAATACCCAGGCAGGTGCTTCATTTTGGTGGGGCTGATGGTAAGGCCCCACCTCTTAGTGGCACACTCCAGTTTCAGCAGCAGCGCCTCCAACTCCTCCTCTGAGTGAGCCGCAATTAGCAGGTCGTCGGCATACATAACGTGGTTGACCAATAGGGAGCCATCCCTTGACCGCACTCGGGCATCGATCAGCATCCCATTGTATCTGTACCAGATGGAAATTCATCCGGTACAGCTACTGAAGGCTTCACAAACTACGTGGTCGAAATAGATGTAAAATAACATTGGAGCCAGAGGATATCCCTGTCGCACCCAAAGGTGTACAGGGAATGGCTCTGACTCCCGGCCACGTAGTTTTACCCAGGCCTGCTCACCATCATGAAGGTCCTTCATGAGCGTGAGCAGCGGGTTAGGGACTCCGAAAGCAACAAGAACAACCCAGAGCCCAGGCCTACTGATGGTATCATAGGCCTTGACCAGGTCAATAAAGCAGAGATATAGGAATTCCCTACACCTCTGCTGTAGCAGACGGACATTAAATATGCATTTGTGCAGGACTGCCCTTTCCTGAAACTGCACTGGGGCTCCGCAAGCCTCTCCTCAGAGTACTATGCAAGGCGATATTGAATAATCCTTGCCAGGACCTTTCCCGGCATACTGAGGAGTGAGATGCCCCTGCAGTTGTTACAGTCTGTGCGGTCCCCCTTTTTAAAGATGGGGACTGCCAGGGCATCCTTCCAATCCTGCGGAACCCGTCCAGTGGCCCAGACTGTTGTTATGATGTCATGTAGGGCAGGCTGTGCACAAACGCCACCCTCCCTCAGCATTTCGCTTGGGAGATCATCTCTGCCTGGTGCCTTTCCTGGTCTCAGAGTCTGGATCGCCTTCAGTACTTCCTCAACGGATGGCACCTCAGCCAGCCACTCAAAGGGGGTGACTTCCTCCTCCAATATTTGAGGCACCGCAGCCTCAGCAGGGTTATCCCCACTTTGTCCCATGATGTTTTCCAGGAAGAGGGATTCTCCCTCCCTCAGGACCTCACGGAAATGCTCAGCAAATCTGCAAACCTGTTCCTGGGGGTCGGAGATTGGATCACCGTTCTTTCCCTAATGATGGTAATAGGTGTGGAGCGTACCCGGCATGCATCCATGATGTTGTGTGGATGCGCCGATGCCGGAACATCGTGTTGGTAATTACAAGCCAATGGGCTGCACAAAAATCTAGCAGCCTCCTACCGTTGTTATTGAGCTGATCTGGCCCATTCTTTCCAATCACTCCAGACCAGGTGCCAGCATTATGACCAACTCGGGCATTGAAGTCACCCAACAAGATGACTCTATCCCGAGGGACCACTTTAGCCAGAACCTGTGACAGAAGGTCATAGAAGGCATCTGACTCATCGGCCTTGCCTGCATCCCTCCACGGATGTTCGTCTTCGGTGGGGGCATAAGTAACCACGACCACCACTCCTCGCCTCCGGTTGATGGCAACGCGAGCCCAAAGTAGCCTGGGGCTTACAGCTTCCCACACCTCACCGCCACGCTCCCACGTCCCCTTCATTCTTTTGTTCAGAAGAAGAGCCACACCCTGTTGTTTGGCAGTCTCCTGCCCCGAGTAGAGGACTGTCCACCCCTCATGGTGGCAGGAGCCAGAGCCGGTCCACCGGACCTCCTGAATACCACAGAGATCCAGGTGGTACTGGTCCAGCTCCCGACAGAGGAGTGGCAGCCTCTCCTCCGCAGTGAGCGTTCGAACATTCCACGTGGCCACACGCAGTGGCTTTTTGTTGTTTCTGGAGGAGCCCCGAGGGTGAAGATTCAATCTCCTGGCTCCGCCAGGTGGGGTTTGGCCAGGAGACGTAATAGACGCCTGTCCCACCGGAGCCTCCGGCACAAGCTTATTAATTAGATATTTTTTACGTGGTCGAGTGGTAATTTAGTGAAGGTGGAGGGGTTACCAGCCCCTCCCACCCATCCAGAGCCCCCATTTAGCCGCTGTGGTGGTCACAAACGTCTTGAGAGGAAAGGCCAATCGGAATTGGCCCGCCACCCCACAGCACTGTCCACGACAACGTTGCCCGTCCGGCACCACGGGGAGGTAGGGGGTTGTTTTGCCGGACACACACACACACACCCGTGGCGCGTGTAACCAACAAAAGAACGCATTCGCCAACTACACCGTGGCCTTCAAAGGAGGCAATACATAACAAGGCGATGTTTTGGGCAATGGCCCTTCTTCAGAGTACAAACACTGAGAGGTTATAGAGAGGTCAGCGTGGATAATGCGAATTGGAGACTTCGCTTTCCACCGCGGGGCCTGGCAAAGATATATATTTTCTAAAATGTCATTATGACCAGTTTTTTTTAATCGGCTTGCTATTAGTTACCTATTAGTAGCTATTTTGCAACAAACAAACCGCTCAACAATAAGGCAATGCTTCACCACACACACTCGTATTCAAACGTTCAATTATAAAACATTGCTGGCACACTGCGCCATGGCCAAGACCTGTCGTCGTGAGGTCATTTGCATAATCCGCTTGGTGATGCGTTCCTGGTTCCCGGTACTCTTTGCGATGAGATTAGAGAGGGGGTCTCAGAAAAATGTTGCCTTCAAAGGGAATGTCAAATACGTTCGTTCCCGAACTGCGCACTCACGTGGGAGGCACGAGAGTGGTCTTCCGTCCCCATTGTCATGTTCATGTGAACAGGGAACAGCCACTCGGCTCGTTCAATGAATTCCCTCCATCTGCAAGCTTCGCCCTCATTACGATTGCGCTGTTTACCTGGGACCGGACCACTGCGTCTCATCGCTCGTTTTGTTTCGGGAGGGTCCTGACAGATGTGTGCGGCAAGGGGGCGCGAGGGGGGTGAGGATGCTTGTTGTGCAGATTCCCAATTGGGTAACTTGCTGTGTTTTTTTTGTTTAAAGGTGGACCACGTAAATGATCTGGCCAAATATGCGTGGTCGCGATAGCTAAACGACGCGTTCTAAAGCCGGCACACGGCGCAATGTCATTGTTCCAGTGAGGTCGGGTGGTCGGGGGTCTTACGACACAAATGTAGCCACGTCGTTCCGTGCCATAACCCAAAACAAGTCTATGCTACATGCGTTAACCCGAGTGTATACTCGGTGTAGAGAGTTCGATATTTATATATATGTAGACCGAGGGGCGATGGGCGGCCGGGTCGTAGAAGCGACTCGCTGGAACGGTGTCTCCGTCTGTTGTGGGGTGGCGTGAACATTCGCCGGGGTTGGTTCAGCTCTCTCTTCTCTCCCTGCTCCTCGCCGCCACCACGACGAGGAGGAGGAGGACGAGGAGGACGAGCCTCGCCACGACCTCGACACGCGGCGCCTGTCGCGGCCTCGCGCCGCTCGCCTCTCCCTCGCCCTGTCGAGGTCGAGGGTGAGAGCCGTCGCCCCGAGCGCGGCGTGGACCCAGACGCGCACAGACCCCCCCCCCCCCCCGGCGTGGCCCGGGGACTGGAGCCCCCCCCCCCAGGCCGCAGCCCGCGGGACTCGCCGAGGGACGCGCCGCGTGGCGGGTCGAGTCATTTCACGCGACTCCGCTTCTCTGTGGGACCGTCGATCCGTGGCTACACCGTAGTCGTTGTCATGGCCATCATCATCATCATCATCTCCTCAGTGTTTTGCCAGGCAGATCCTCCGTGACCGTGGCTCACAAGAGAGGACAGGATATGAGTTGCCATTCAGAATCTAATTACAAACAAAAATAAACATTCAAACATTCATCAGAAATAAGAAGGGCACGGAACACTTGAGCTGCTCGAGATGCACAGCTGAGTTTGTGCCCCTCTCTCTCCCTCACCCCCCGCCCTCTCACCCCCTCTCTCTCATCCTCTCCCCCTCTCTCATTCCCCCTCTCTCTCATTCCCCCTCTCTCTCATTCCCCCTCTCTCTCATTCCCCCTCTCTCTCATTCCCCCTCTCTCTCATTCCCCCTCTCTCTCATTCCCCCTCTCTCTCTGATCCCCTCTCTCTCATCCCCCCTCCCTCTCATTTCCCCCCTCTCTCTCTCACCCCCCGCCCTCTCACCCCCTCTCTCTCATCCCCCTTTTCCTCTCATCCCTATCCCTTTCTCTCCTCATCTCTCTCATCACCTCTCTGCATTATCCCCTCTCCCTCTCTCATCCCCTATCTTTCATTCCCCCTCTCTCTCATCCCCTATCTCTCATCCCCCCTCTCTCTCATCCCCCCTTTCTCTCATCCCCCCTCTCTCTCATCCCCCCTCTCTCTCATCCCCTCTCTCTCTGATCCCCTCGCTCTCATCCTCTCCCCCTCTCTCATTCCCCCTCTCTCTCATTCCCCCTCGCTCACTCTCATCCCCTCTCGCCCCCTCTCTCCTACCCCCCCCCCCCCCTCTGGTTGACAGTCGACGACTCTATTCCTCTCTGGGTTTCTGTTCTGTCCTCCCCGCGCTCCCAGTCGCCACTCTCCGTCCCCCCCCCCCTCTCTCTCTAGCACCGAGGACAGCGCCGCCTCCTCGTGGTCGTTCGTTCGTCGATCTCCGCTCGTGCGGCGCGACGCGCATCGGTTCGCGACCCCAGCGACCACAAGTCCACGCCGCTTGCTGGCTCTGTGGCTTTCCCCTTACGTGGCGGCCGTGTAGAAGAACACACAGACACTTGCATCTTGCAAACAATTGAACGTAAAGATAATTGATTACATATGGCAGGGGAATTGGTCACTATGCAATGTCTTGGTGACGACAACATGCACAAGGGTGAAACTGCATTGTTGGAGAATCACTTTTGGGGTTTAAACTAAATAGACGCAGTTTATTCCCTCACCTACTTTGTTCAAGTCAAAGTGTGTCTGCCAACTGCTGTGTACACGCTGCCGCGTCTCTGTGTCGCTATGCGTGTGAGGCTGCTCGCGCACGATGTTTGATCAAAGACAAAAACTAAACGAATCTCTCTCTTCTTCTGCTCACAGCTGATGAGATGTACACACAGCTGATGAGGTGTACACACAGCTGATGAGGTATACACACAGCTGATGAGATGCACTCACAGCTGATGAGGTGTACACACAGCTGATGAGGTATACACACAGCTGATGAGGTATACACACAGCTGATGAGATGCACTCACAGCTGATGAGATGTACTCACAGCTGATGAGGTGTACTCACAGCTGATGAAATGTACTCACAGCTGATGAGGTAAACACACAGCTGATGAGATGCACTCACAGCTGATGAGATGTACTCACAGCTGATGAGGTGTACTCACAGCTGATGAAATGTACTCACAGCTGATGAAATTTACTCACAACTGATGAAATGTACTCACAGCTGATGAAATGTACTCACAGCTGATGAGGTATACACACAGCTGATGAGCTGTACACACAGCTGATGAGGTGTACACACAGCTGATGAGGTATACACACAGCTGATGAAATGTACTCACAGCTGATTAAATGTACTCACAGCTGATGAGATGTACTCACAGCTGATGAGGTATACACACAGCTGATGAGATGTACTCACAGCTGATGAGATGTACTCACAGCTGATGAGATGTACTCACAGCTGATGAGATGTACTCACAGCTGATGAGATGTACACACAGCTGATGAGATGTACTCACAGCTGATGAAATGTACTCACAGCTGATGAGATGTACTCACAGCTGATGAGATGTGCTCACAGCTGATGAGATACACTCACAGCTGATGAGATGTACTCACAGCTGATGAGATGTACTCACAGCTGATGAGATGTGCTCACAGCTGATGAAATGTACTCACAGCTGATGAGGTATACACACAGCTGATGAGATGTACTCACAGCTGATGAAATGTACTCACAGCTGATGAGATGTACACACAGCTGATGAGATGTACTCACAGCTGATGAGATGTACTCACAGCTGATGAGATGTACTCACAGCTGATGAAATGTACTCACAGCTGATGAATGTACTCACAGCTGATGAGATGTACTCACAGCTGATGAGATGTACTCACAGCTGATGAGATGTACTCACAGCTAATGAGATGTACACACAGCTGATGAGATGTACTCACAGCTGATGAGATGTACTCACAGCTGATGAGATGTACTCACAGCTGATGAGATGTACTCACAGCTGATGAGATGTACTCACAGCTGATGAGATGTACTCACAGCTGATGAGATGTACTCACAGCTGATGAAATGTACACACAGCTGATGAAATGTACTCACAGCTGATGAGATGTACACACAGCTGATGAGATGTACTCACAGCTGATGAGATGTACTCACAGCTGATGAAATGTACTCACAGCTGATGAGATGTGCTCACAGCTGATGAGATGTGCTCACAGATTGCGGCGGAAAAATCGTTCCGTGGGATCGTCTATAGGTCTCTTGGACGTGGGCTGAGCCCGGCGGTGTCCGTCTCGCGCCGAGCGCAGTTATTTATTTATTTATTTGCTCGTCAGGGCTCGCTCGGAATCTTCATTTCTTCTTAACCTAAAACGACCCCCAGGCAGGCGGCGGTATTGACAGCCGGTGGTGTCTGCCCGCATGGCCGCAAAATCACCGACATGAACGTCTTACACGGAGCAGGGGCGGTCAGCGAGGGAGGGGAGGGGGGAGGAAGTGAGCGAGGGAGGGGGAGGGAGGGAGTGAGCGAGGGAGGGAGGGAGGGGAGGGAGTGAGCGAGGGAGGGAGGGAGGGGAGGGAGTGAGCGAGGGAGGGAGGGAGGGGAGGGAGGGGAGGGAGGGAGTGAGCGAGGGAGGGAGGGGAGGGAGGGGTGGGAGGGGAGGGAGTGAGCGAGGGAGGGAGGGAGTGAGCGAGGGAGGGAGGGGAGGGAGTGAGCGAGGGAGGGAGGGGTGGGAGTGAGCGAGGGAGGGGAGGGAGGGAGTGAGCGAGGGAGGGAGGGAGGGAGGGGAGGTAGTGAGCGAGGGAGGGAGGGGAGGGAGTGAGCGAGGGAGGGAGGGAGGGGAGTGGAGGGGAGGGAGTGAGCGAGGGAGGGAGGGGAGGGAGGGTGGGAGGGGAGGGAGTGAGCGAGGGGGAGGGAGGGAGAGGAGGCGAGGGGGGAGGGAGGGAGTGAGCGAGGGAGGGAGGGGTGGGAGTGAGCGAGGGAGGGAGGGGAGGGAGGGGGGAGGGGAGGGAGTGAGCGAGGGGAGGGGAGGGGTGAGCGAGGGAGGGAGGGGAGGGAGGGTGGGAGGGAGGGGAGGGAGGGGAGGGAGTGAGCGAGGGAGGGGAGGGAAGGTGGGAGGGAGGGAGTGAGCGAGGGAGGGAGGGAGGGGAGGGAGGGAGGGAGGGAGGGTAGGGGGGGGGGAGGTGAGCGAGGGAGGGGAGGGAGGTGAGCGAGGGAGGGGAGGGAGTGAGGAGGGAGGGAGGGAGGGAGGGGAGTAAGCGAGGGGAGGGAGGGAGTGAGCGAGGGAGGGAGGGGAGGGAGTGAGCGAGGGAGGGAGGGAGGGGAGGGAGGGAGTGAGCGAGGGAGGGGAGGGAGGGAGGGTGGGAGGGAGGGAGGGAGGGAGGGGAGGGAGGGTAGGGGGGGAGGGAGTGGAGCGAGGGAGGGGAGGGAGTGAGGAGGGGGGAGGGAGGGGAGGGAGGGTAGGGGGGGAGGGAGTGAGCGAGGGGGGGAGGGAGTGAGCGAGGGGGGAGGGGAGGGAGTGAGCGAGGGAGGGAGGGGAGGGAGGGAGGGAGGGAGGGAGGGTGGGAGGGAGGGGGGAGGGGGGAGGAGGGGGAGGGAGTGAGCGAGGGAGGGAGGGGAGGGAGGGTGGGAGGGAGGGAGGGGAGGAGGGAGGGAGGGGAGGGAGTGAGCGAGGGAGGGGGGAGGGGAGGGAGTGAGGGAGGGAGGGGAGGGAGTGAGCGAGGGAGGGGAGGGAGGGTGGGAGGGGAGGGGAGGGAGTGAGCGAGGGAGGGGAGGGAGGGAGGTGAGTGAGGGAGGGGGGGAGGGGAGGGAGGTGAGCGAGGGAGGGAGGGAGGGAGGGAGTGAGCGGCGAGGGAGGGAGGGGAGGAGGGGGAGGGAGGGAGGGGAGGGAGTGAGCGAGGGAGGGGAGGGAGGGAGAGCGAGGGAGGGGAGGGAGGGGAGGGAGTGGAGCGAGGGAGGGGGGAGGGAGGGAGGGGAGGGAGTGAGCGAGCGAGGGAGGGAGGGGAGGGAGGGTGGGAGGGAGGGAGGGAGGGAGGGAGGGAGGGAGGGAGGGAGGGAGGGAGGGAGGGAGTGAGCGAGGGAGGGGAGGGAGTGAGTGAGTGAGGGAGGGAGGGGAGGGAGTGAGCGAGGGAGGAGGGAGGGAGGGAGGGAGGAGGGAGGGGAGGGAGGGTGGGAGGGAGGGAGGGGAGGGAGGGAGGGAGGGAGGGAGGGAGGGAGGGGGGGAGTGAGCGAGGGAGGGAGGGAGGGGAGGGAGTGAGCGAGGGGAGGGGAGGGAGGGAGGGAGGGGAGAGTGCGTGAGGGAGGGGAGGGAGTGAGCGAGGGAGGGAGGGAGGGGAGGAGGTGAGCGAGGGAGGGGAGGGAGTGAGCGAGGGAGGGGAGGGAGGGGAGGGAGGAGTGAGCGAGGGAGGGGGGAGGGAGGGAGGGGAGGGAGTGAGCGAGCGAGGGAGGGAGGGGAGGGAGGGTGGGAGGGAGGGAGGGGAGGGAGGGAGGGAGGGAGGAGGAGGAGGGAGGGGAGGGAGGGAGTGAGCGAGGGAGGGGAGGGAGTGAGTGGAAGGGAGGGGAGGGAGTGAGCGAGGGAGAGGAGGGAGGGAGGGAGGGAGGGAGGGAGGGGAGGGAGGGAGGGGTGGGAGGGAGGGAGGGGAGGGAGGGAGGGAGGGAGGGAGGGGAGGGAGTGAGCGAGGGAGGGAGGGAGGGAGGGGAGGGAGTGAGCGGGGAGAGGGGGGAGGGAGGGAGGGAGGGAGGGAGGGGAGGGAGTGAGCGAGGGAGGGAGGGGAGGGAGGGAGGGTGGGAGGGTGGAAGGGAGGGAGTGAGCGAGCGAGGGAGGGAGGGAGGGAGTGAGCGAGGGAGGGAGGGGAGGGAGGGAGGGGGGAGGGTGGGAGGGGAGGAGTGAGTGAGCGAGGGAGGGAGGGGAGGAGGAGGAGAAGGAGGGGAGTGAGCGAGGGAGGGAGGGGAGGGAGGGAGGGCGGGAGGGGATGGAGTGAGCGAGGGAGGGAGGGGAGGAGGGGAGGGGAGGGAGTGAGCGAGGGAGGGCGGGGATGGAGTGAGCGAGGGAGGGAGGGGAGGGAGGAGGGGAGGGAGGGAGGGGAAGGAGTGAGCGAGGGGGAGGGGGGAGGGAGTGAGCGAGGGAGGGAGGGGAGGAGTGAGCGAGGGGGGGAGGGAGTGAGCGAGGGAGGGGAGTGAGCAGGGAGGGAGGGAGGGAGGGCGGGAGGGGATGGAGTGAGCGGGAGGGAGGGAGGGAGGGAGGGAGGGGGGAGGGAGGGGATGGAGTGAGCGAGGGAGGGAGGGGAAGGAGTGAGCGAGGGAGGGAGGGGAGGGAGTGAGCGAGGGAGGGAGGGGAGGGAGGGAGGGTGGGAGGGGAGGGAGTGAGCACGAGTCACCTCGAGCTCGGCTCTCACTTTGTCAGCGGCCTCCCCATCAACGATCAGCTTCTTCGAAGCCATGATGTGTCCCTGCCCAGCCCACTTACTCTCCGAGCAGTCGATACTCTCCGTCTAACTTGTGTTTACTCCCAAGCGCGTGTGCTCTCGAAACCTCGTGCTCCTCTGTCTCTCGGCACCCTTCTCCCCGCCCCGTGATTTCTCGCGTCCACGCTTGCCGATCCGCGCGCACTGTGCGTAGTTTTGCGCTGATTCGAAACCCTCGCGACCCCCGCCGCCGCCGCCGTCGTCGTTAAGACCGTCAACTCGCACACCCTGCGAAGACAGCCATCTCTGCCCACCACCAACTATCCCGCAAGCCACGCGACTTCCCGTGTTCCTGGCGGTCGCCCTGTCCAAGCACTGCCCAGTCCCGATCCTGCTTAGCATGCGCGCTCCGACGGGACTGCGAGAGGCTGTGACCGCGGCACGGAGCTCTTCTGCGTCTCGGGCCCGTGACTCGCTCGCCCCTTGGTCCTCCCTTGCTCGCCTTCTTACGAGAGCGACCTGGACGCGTCGCACGCCGACCGAGCTCGCTTCTCGCTATGACGGAGGCCGTCGCTTCGCTTCGCCGCCTCGGCCGCTCCCTCGAGCGACCGAGGCGGCGTCCTGGAGCTGGCGACTGCTCGGGAGTGACTCCTCACTCGAGGGGGTCCGTGGCTGTGGAGGTGGGGGGGGGGTCCGTGGCAGGGCACGGCCACGTCACCCCGAGACGCCCGGTGAGGAGCGGTGGTGGCTGACGAGGAGGAGGAGGGTTTGTGGTGAGGGCAGCGAGGAGCTGGGGGTGTTTGTGTGCCTCATCCGCAGCTGCGACCCAAACCGGCGTGAACTTCAAGCAGCAGCAGCAGTCGACGACTCTATTCCTTATATGACTGGAGGTTCATTGGAGTCTAAATCGGTTTATAATTTTTCGTTGATTTTCAGCGGAGGCGCTGTGATGGGTGGCGAGAGAGCTGTGGGTCGGCTGGGGGGTTCTCTGCGCTGCTATGCGGGACTTCCAGCACGGCGCCCATCACGAGACAAAGTTAATTGGGAAATGTGGAGAGGAGAGCGAGCGGGGATGGGAGCGGAATGATTCTCATCCCCATCATTACCCTTCCGCCCTGCGCGGTCACCATGGCGACGCGGCGTCGTCAGGAACGATTTCTGAGCGACGCACAGAGGAATGATGAGATGGAGGACTGCATCATCGTCACCATTATCAGGGTCACCGTCGCATCACGGGCATCTTCATCGTCGCTATCATCATCGTGATCACCGCCCGCGCTGTCATCATCACTGGGATCAGCATCATCATCACCACTGCCATCAGCAACACCGTCATCATCATCACCGTCTTGAGCACCACATTCACCACCACCACCATCACCAGCCATCAACAACACCGTGATCATCATCACCGTCTTGAGCACCACATTCACCCCACCATCATCATCACCGCCACCACGGCCATCATCAACCACGATAATCGCCTCCGCCACCAAAAACATAATTTGCATCACCACCATTAATAGACCATGACTACCACCGCCACCAAATTCATCACGGTCATCTTAAACACACCACCATCATCATCACGGCCAAATTAATCACGATCATCATTAACATCACCATCATCATCACGGACAAATTAATCATATCATCATTAACATCACCATCATCATCACGGCCAAATTAATCACTATCATTATTAACTCACCACCACCACCATCTCATCGCCGCCATCACCACCATCAGTCACCACCACAGGTCACGGTGGGGCTGTCCCGTGACCTCCTTCCCAAGCGGGTTGCTCAGAGAGCCGTAGCCCTGCAGCAGTAGCAGCAGCAGGAGGCCGTGCCCTCTGGGAGGCCTCCAGGCGACGAGGGGCGTTGGCAGGGGGAGCTGGGGGATGCAATCGAGGCCCGTACGCCGCAGTGCACACGCGCGCTCCCACCACGAGGGAGGGCTCCTGGATGGCCACAGTTCGTCGACTCGTCCTGGCGACGCGACTGCGCCTGCGGCTTCTTCACGGGATTCACAACTCGCCCTCCCCCCCGGGCCTCCTAGCGGGAGCAAGCGTTGGGTTTCCCACGAAACATTCATGACAATTAGTGTTGTTAGTATCATGACTATTGTTACTACGACGACGCCTGTTTACCCAGGAACGTCTCACCGAGTCACTTTGACACTTTTGAAGGAGGCTCCTGCCAAGTTTCCAGGGGGGTGGGGGCGATGGATGCGGTTATATGATACTAATTGAGTAATTTGCGGTGTTATTACGTTTTTCTCATTTGGAAAAATGTGGACAGTGACGCCGGTATACAATGATCTTCTCTTACAAATTTATGCCACGGGATCTTTAAATTAGACCGTTGAAGCCGACGGCAGGTAATTTTACGGTTAATACACTCACAGTATTAACCCGGGCCTGCCTGGCCCCCATCTACCGGGCCTGCCTGGCCTGCATCAGCGATGAGAGTTTAACAGCAATTAGAGTTCATCAGTGATGATAGGTCATCAGCGATGAGAGTTCACCAGCGATGAGAGTTCATCAGCGATGAGAGTTCATCATTCACCACACACGCTCGCCACACACACTTCACCAAGGCACCTCGCTCACGCGGTGTGTGAGCGGGGCGCCGCGCGCGGCCCTTCACAGGACGCTGGCGGCATCCAAGAGCCACGCTGAGGGTCGACACTGGGGGGGGGGGGGATCTTCGCTCCTGGAGGCAGGCGTGGGCCGCAGATGAATGTTACAGCTGCTGGGAAACATTAATCTGCTTCATGGAAGCACCGTGAACCTCGACTCCCCGCACCCCGGGGGGCTCTGCTTATCTCCGCGACTCGGCTCCGTGATGGACGACCCCGCGGCTTCTGCCGCCCGCCTCGCCACACACGTCCTGAGCCCTGTCCAGAGCAAGAGGCATCTCGGGGGGGGGAGGGGGGGGGGGCCTTTTTGGGTGCCTCCGAGCATCGCCACCCGTGGGTTGCCACCCATCACCACCCGTGGGTTGCCACCATCACCACCCGTGGGTTGCCAGTATTACCACCCGTGGGTTGCCACCATCACCACCCGTGGGTTGCCAGTATTACCACCCGTGGGTTGCCACCATCACCACCCGTGGGTTGCCAGTATTACCACCCGTGGGTTGCCACCATCACCACCCGTGGGTTGCCACCATCACCACCCGTGGGTTGCCACCATCACCACCCGTGGGTTGCCACCATCACCACCCGTGGGTTGCCACCATCACCACCCGTGGGTTGCCACCATCATCACCCGTGGGTTGCCACCATCGCCACCTGTGGGTTGCCACCATCACCACCCGTGGGTTGCCACCATCACCACCCGTGGGTTGCCACCATCATCACCCGTGGGTTGCCACCATCGCCACCTGTGGGTTGCCACCATCACCACCTGTGGGTTGCCACCATCACCACCCGTGGGTTGCCACCATCACCACCCGTGGGTTGCCAGTATTACCACCTGTGGGTTGCCACCATCACCACCCGTGGGTTGCCACCATCACCACCTGTGGGTTGCCACCATCACCACCCGTGGGTTGCCACCATCACCACCCGTGGGTTGCCACATCACCCACCCGTGGGTTGCCACCATCGCCACCTGTGGGTTGCCACCATCACACACCGTGGGTGCCACCATCACCACCCGTGGGTTGCCACCATCGCAACCTGTGGGTTGCCAGTATTACCACCCCCACCTACATTATCTCCACCGGCGTGTGATGGTAGCGACCACAGCAACGGACTGGGGTGTGCGGGGGGGAGGCTGTGAAGGCTTCGGGTTGTGTTTGATGTTGCGAGCGCATTTCGTGTGACCACCAGGCGGGGAACACAAAGACACCGGCATGGAGAAGTCTCCTTTGCAGCGGCGAGGGGAGCGGAGAACTTAACGGCGCGTCTGCCATTTAAAGGTGGTTGTGGTGGGGGAGGCGGTTGCCTTGCAACTACCGCAATTGCATTATTGGCGATGATGACACAGTATGTAATAATATTGACACGGGCGGTGATTAGATCGCAGTAATGAATGTTGGAGGAGGACTGCTGATGAGTTGTTCGCGCAGCGTCTGAATTTGGGGGTGGCGGGAACGCGACAACTTTGATGCACGCAAGCGGGATATCCATCACTATCGCCATCACCACCACCACCATCATCATCATCGTCGTCGTCACCATCGTCACCACCATCATCATCGTCACCATCCTTACCATCATAATCATCGTTACCACCAACATCATCATCTTCACCACCACCATCAACATCGTCATCATCGTGACCACCACCACGACCATCGTCATGACTTGCAGTGGCTTTACAAATCATCGTCGGTGGAGCGACGTTGCTCTTCTCGCGCAAGGTGTGCGGGTTTCTCCGCGTGCTCCGGTTTCCTCCCCACGTGGACAGCAACAATAATAATAATAATAAACACAACTCAACATTGACCGGCTGAAAACAGCTTTAATAAATAAACACCTCAATGCAGCAGCAGCAGCAGCAGAAGGGCCTCCTCTAGACCTCGAGAGAGTAACCGCGCGCGTCAACACGAACCGGCGACGTTCGGATTGCACGTCCAGTGTGCAGACTGTGACCCGCAGTACTTCTTCACCGTGACACCTGGGGTCCGAGATGCCCTTTCCTAGAACCGAAGCGGTGCAGGCTGGGTGCAGGCTGGGTGCAGGCTGGGTGCAGGGTGGTGCAGGCTGGGTGCAGGCTGGGTGCAGGGTGGTGCAGGCTGGGTGCAGGCTGGGTGCAGGGTGGTGCAGGCTGGGTGCAGGCTGGGTGCAGGCTGGGTGCAGGCTGGGTGCAGGGTGGTGCAGGCTGGGTGCAGGCTGGGTGCAGGGTGGTGCAGGCTGGTGCAGGCTGGGTGCAGGCTGGGTGCAGGGTGGTGCAGGCTGGGTGCAGGCTGGTGCAGGGTGGTGCAGGCTGGGTGCACGGTGGTGCAGGGTGGTGCAGGCTGGGTGCAGGGTGGTGCAGGCTGGGTGCAGGCTGGGTGCAGGGTGGTGCAGGCTGGGTGCAGGCTGGCTGCAGGCTGGGTGCAGGGTGGTGCAGGGTGGTGCAGGCTGGGTGCAGGCTGGGTGCAGGGTGGTGCAGGGTGGTGCAGGCTGGCTGCAGGCTGGGTGCAGGGTGGTGCAGGGTGGTGCAGGCTGGGTGCAGGCTGGGTACAGGCTGGGTGCAGGGTGGTGCAGGGTGGTGCAGGCTGGGTGCAGGGTGGTGCAGGCTGGGTGCAGGCTGGGTGCAGGGTGGTGCAGGCTGGGTGCAGGGTGGTGCAGGCTGATGCAGGCTGGGTGCAGGGTGATGCAGGCTGGGTGCAGGCTGGGTACAGGCTGGGTGCAGGGTGGTGCAGGCTGGGTGCAGGGGGTGCAGGGTGGTGCAGGCTGGGTGCAGGCTGGGTGCAGGGTGGTGCAGGGTGGTGCAGGCTGGGTGCAGGGTGGTGCAGGCTGGGTGCAGGCTGAGTGCAGGGTGGTGTAGGCTGGGTGCAGGGTGGTGCAGGGTGGTGCAGGCTGGGTGCAGGGTGGTGCAGGCTGGGTGCAGGGTGGTGCAGGCTGGGTGCAGGGTGGTGCAGGCTGGGTGCAGGCTGGGTGCAGGGTGGTGCAGGGTGGTGCAGGGTGGTGCAGGCTGCAGTGAAGGTTGAGAGGCACTGCGTTATACCATGGCAGCAGGATCCCGATGTTAAGTGACATATTTATTTATAATTGATCGGTTTTAGCGGCATAATTTTTGTAAAATAAAAAATGTGATCATTACCATAATTATGGTCATAGTCATCAATGTGTCATCATTGTTGCGATATTATATGTGGCAAGTAAAATAATTTGCACGTGGTGGTGGTGTCGATGTCTAGGACAGCGGTAGTGTTTGATGAAAATATTCTGTACTACGGTTGACGATGGCTGATGATGTTGATGATGGTGATGTTTAACTCGTTCGTGCTTGACGATGTTAACAATGCTGTCTGAGCGACGGTGAAGGTACCTTCTGACAAAGGTCATGATTTAAATTTGCTCGCGAATGCCATTGTCCAACCTGGAGGATGATGATGATGATGGAATCTATAAATACATGATGATGTTGATGATTGATGATGTGTGTTGATTGTAGTATAAAATAATGGTAATGCTATGTTGACAGTAACGATGATGATGATGTATACCAGCGGTGCTATTTGATGATGGCTATGATGATGATGATCAATCGATAAAAGTGACCAAGATTATTTCACTTTGCTAACCAACGATGCCATTGCCCTCACGTAGAGGGTTCAAAGTGCGAATGTTGACTCGTCCAGACGAACTCGGGATCGCTCTGCCCCACTCGCGAGATTTTCACGAACGAGAAATGCAAAAAAAACACCGGAAACGAAACTTGCTTTGATACTTCTGCTTTTGTTGGCGGAATGAATCACGGCCGTCGAGCGCCAGCACGAGATCACTGAAGTCTCAATTACGACTTCCTCCCCCCCGCCCGAGTTGTATTTGTGCCTCGCTGTTTCCACCGCGACTGCCGAACTACTGCTCGTACTCCCGCTTCTGTTGTTATTCATTTGTTTGGTTTTCTACAGAAACTATTCGAGTTTATCAATTTCGTGCCGGCAATTTATAAACAAGTCGCTGTCGCTGTCCCGCTCGCTCTGGGAGCAGTAATTGGCCGCGCGCTGATTGAAGTTTTTCTTTGTGGGGGGGGGTGGGGTTATTGTTTATTTGTCTTTTGGAAGAGCACGCTTGTATTTTTAGAGGGAACACTCGTTTCTCCAGCACTTCTGCATTCATTACACGGCCCGCCTCGCACACCCCGTGACCCGTGGCGCGTCGCGCGCGGGCACTGAACGCGCGTTCAGAGCGGAGAGAGAGAGGAGCGCTCACAAAATAGTCAATTTACACGGCTTTGTGCCCGCGGCAAAAATAATAGCGACGATGGCGATGATGATGATTCATGGTGAGGACGGTGCTATAACAAGTATTATCATTTATTATTTACTCAGGCCGTGAGAGATTACTTCATCCCGCAGTAGATTGATCATAACTGATTAAAGATGATGATGATGATGATCCAGGAAAGCCCCACGGAGCCACAAGATTACTTTTCAGGAGGCTGCTGCGGCATTGTTGTATTTCAGCAATTAAATGTAAGAGCGGTGAGACACGTGCGTAGACACGGAGTGTCTTATTCAATTCACAAACGTGTAATAGGACTCACGGAAAAGGTCGTGTGTGACACAATTCACAACTGGCCATCTTCACACAGCATCGAACGAATGTCGGCGACTTTCAAACCATCTTGCCCACTGTCGCAGGGCTCACCTGTTGCTCTGGCCACTGCGATTGCTTTTGATCGCCTTAAAATCAGTGTTAGCTTGTTCTATTCATCATTATAATATGTCACATTGTTGCTGTTCATCTTATGTCAATTTTTATTTTTAAACAGCTATTAACATTTCAATTGTATCACTTGGGCCTGCTGGCATGGAGGCTTGCCATCCCAGCTGGGTCCTCCTCTGGCCATCTGCGTCTCCGTCTTCCCGTCTGCCCGTGCGGCGTCTCGAGTCGCCGCTGATCCCTGGGGGTGCCGCGCGACCTCCTGGGCCTCCCTCTGGGCCTCCTGCGGGCTCCGCTGCAGGCCGCCGTTGCTGCCCGAAATGCCGGGTGCCTGGTTGGACTTCATGGCGCTCGCCGACGCTTTCCCTCGCTGCAGCACTGCCACTGCCAGGCCTGCCGCCGACTGGGCCTACTGGCGCTGCCGCCTGCTGGAATTACCGTCTGCTAGCTTGTGCATATGACGGGCTATTGGCAGCAATGCCACCCATGGGTTTGCCAGGATTGCCACCCGTGGGTTTTCCAGCATTGCCACCCGTGGGTTTTCCAGCATTGCCACCTTTGGGGATTGCTGCCCTCTCTGCCCTCTCTGCCCGCCCGCCCGCGCTGCTGCCTGGCGATATTGCCGCCTGCTGCACCTGCTTGTGGTGCCGCACGCGGCTGCTGCCGCAGACTGCATGTGAGGCTCACTTTGTATGTTTGTGCTTTGCATGCGTTGTGTGAATGTTTTTTTTATTAGTTTGACTGGCTATGTGCATATTTATGAGTGACTGGTATACCGACTCAGACAATATCACCTCGGTACGGCGGGAGGTC